>NW_014577190.1:472754-496202 GCF_000485595.1 Priapulus caudatus | reverse complement strand
GATAAAACTGAAGAGAGAGAGAGAGATAGATAGATAGAGGGGGGGGCGGGGCAGGGATAGAGAAACACGTGAGAGAGAAGAGAGAGGAGAGAGAGAGAGAAGAAGAGCGAGGAGAGACGAGAGAGGAGAGAGAAGAGAGAGAGAGAAGAGAGAGAGAGAGAAGAAGAAAGAGAGAGAGAGAGAGAGAGGACAGAGAGAGAGGAGAGAGAGGGGGGGGGGGGGTAGAGAACGTGAGCAGAGAGAGCAGAGACGAGAGCGAGCGAGAGAGAGCAGACGAGAGATGAGAGAGAGAGAGAGAGAGATAGAGTGGGGGGGGGGGATAGAGAACGTGAGAGAGAGAGAGAGAGACACGGAGGGGGTTATAAAATGCGAGAAGAGAGAAGCCGAGAAGTAACAATATGCACCAAGGTATACCAGAACAAGCCTGCAAGGTCTATGTACAAGAGCAAGCCTGCAAGGTCTATGTACAAGAGCAAGCCTGCAAGGTCAATGTACAAGAGCATGCCTGCAAGGTCTATGTACCAGAGCATGCCTGCAAGCTATATGTACCAGAGCGAACCTGCAAGGTCTATGTACCAGAGCGAACCTGCAAGGTCTATGTACCAGAACATGCCTGAATATGTGAGACTAGCTACAGACAAACTGTGCTGGTCTTATCGTATATCTGACAGTAATGTAAAACTGTTTTTTAAGGAATAAGATCCTGTTTTCATGTTCAAAGCCTGTCCGTCATTGCAACTTACTGTTCCCAGCAGAAATTTTGATGCCATTAACGAGTTGCATTATTTATCAGATTTATCTATGCATGAAGTAAAATTTTGTATATAATACTAGCAGCGTTTCATGGTCATTTTTATATTTATTGAATTTTATTGATTTTTTTAATAAATGATCACAGAAAAAACCTCAGCAAGAATCGTGCTGATTGCTCAGTCTTCAGTTACAAGTTATATTTAATCAACAAAACTTCAGTTCCATGTACAAACTGAAGCACCATATCTGCAGGTTTGCTTTGCATTTGTACTGCATTGAGAATATTCCTACGTACATGTTTGTGCTAATTTAAATACAATATCTCACAGACACAGATTGATATGCTATTGCCATTATCCACCACTATTAGTGTTGTGTCTGCATTTTGATCATTGCCTTTTCTTAGTCTAGGGTGGCTTTAGCCTTACGAACATATCTGGGGCAACAACCCATCGGTTAGTCTCAAATTTATGCACAAACAACTGTAACACGGCATCCAATATAGCTAATTCTTCGATTTTAGTTAATACTGAAAACACACAACTGGCAACAACAAGTCCGATATGTTTAATATAAATTTTTACGCATTCTGCACTAATCAGTTGTGTATCAGATTCAATATCATATTATCTAAAGTCAACCTTCATACAGGCTACTTAATGGGAATTCCTGGTGTCTTTTATAGATAGGTGACACAGTTAACACAGGTTTGACTGTATTATATTTATTTAACAAAAAATTACATTTAGTAGCGATCTCATGGTTTGATGAGAATAGATGCAGAAAATCATTAAACAAACGTTGATTACAGGGATATACCTGGACTAGGATTCATTATTATTGGATTTTCATGATAACTAAATTGGCAAATATATATATGTCCGATTAACCTAAGCCAAGCTGACAAACTAGCAAAACAATTCAATTGAGCTACCAATATGGCTCATGGTGAGCAAGATCAGAGGCAGCATTTATTACCTCTGTAACATTACATCAGTGATCCATATTGCCATGTACCAGGGGTTAATAATGACAAACTCTGCATTATTAACCCCTGCTATTACTATTGCCTCTTTGTTTCCATGCGATTTTAGCTGCATTAAATGCTGCCAGCAATGATGATGCAACAGCTAAGCACCAAAATTATCACCAATATTAATCTAATAAATCTCTCTAGAAACTGACAAATCTAACAGAGTGGAGTTGGTTAGTACATACATTGGCACAACAACTGTTGATGGCTGAGTAACGATTACAAAACCATGCATAAAGCTACACAATTTTTGCTTGCTGGATATTGCTGATACAGCTTCAACTTTGCCTGGTAACACGTCTCAGCAAAAATGAGTTTAATGCAATCTTGTCAAGCACTATTAACGTAAAATACTTATCGATGCTTTAGAAAAGTATCTGGGTAAAATAGAAACATGCCAAGTGGCCGACTAGCACAAGAATTCTTTGGTGCTGTTAATCAATCATTTCTATACAGCACATGATTTATCTTGCCACACCAATTGCTGAAACTCATTCATATCTAATTAATGCTGGGAAAGCAATTACTAAAAAAATATCACAGGTACATACAGCTCAGACAGTGCCACCCACAATAGATAAACTATTCACTGCTAAACTGTCATTTTACCAGACCCTAGAACGGGCATATCCTTTGACAGAAACATATTTACCATACAGGCCACGCGTGCACACACGCACAAAGGCGCATACACAAGTACTCAATATAAAATTACTATTCAGAAAATGGTAATTAAAACGTGAAGCACGTGGAAATCCGTTGCACTACATGAGTCAGGAATTAAAAAAAAAACAGTTCTATCAAGAGCCTGAGCAGCATCAGTATCATCATGAGCTCTGGCTATAATATGTAGAATCTTGCTAAAATGTATCTAGCACTTCATTCAACAGTGTGCATGGCATTTACACATTTAATAACCAACGCCGAGCAATACTAAAAGTATTTACGTTTGTATTATATATGAGGTTACATCTGAAACTCTTAGAATAACGAGGCAGCTTATAACTGAAATTCGAATTGCTAAATGTTCTTGATGGCTCTTTTATAAATTCGTACAAACAGAAGAGTGATGCTGAATTGTTTAAGTGGTACGATCATTTCGACAGATTTCCTTAATGGCTGCCCTCACCATATAAAAGATACGATCTCCGTTCACGAACCAAGCAAGCAAGGTTTTGTCGACGCATCATGCTGCAAGGCAGTGCCGGCAGAGATTTGTTGCTGCGTTCGTGCATTCGATCGCGGCACCAATCGCCGCGATATCGACGGCTACCTCGGCGACGACGTCGCGCAGCGCGGCGTAGTCGTGAGTCGCGAGGAGGTACGCATCGACGACGCTCCACGCGCCCGCACGCTCCTCAGCGACGTAAAACAACTCCGTGAGCGCTCGGTTCAGCTGCGGTATCACCGCGCTGCCCGTGTCCAGCTGCTTCTCCTGTAAACTGCCGTAGAGCAGCCACAGTGGACGTAGCAGCGTCAGGTCGACTCGACCCGACTGAAGTGCCCCCGAGTGATTGTCAGCCTCACCTGAGGTATGCTGCGTTCCGGCGTGCAATTTTTCAGCCGTGTTGGAGGCAAATTGCTCTTTAGTGAAAACATCGTCAGCTGTGTCTGAGGTGCATTTTCGATCATCGTGAACTGCCTTTTGAGACGAGTCGCCGGGTGAGCCCATGCTGTTGAGAACTCTCAGCAGGAGCTCTATTGTTTTCAGTCTCTGTTGACCGGTTTGCTTGCAAGCAACGTGTACCAGGTACGACCAAATGCGCTCCATGGGCAGCGTATTCAGAGTTGGTTCGTGGCATAGGAGACTGTTCATGATCATGTATCCAGTGTCAAATCTCCCCATCCTACCACCTGTGTCGCAAATAGGATTGCATGCTGAGGGGGCGATAGGACAGATCACACTAAATTTGTTCTTATCGAGTAGTATCATCAAAGTATTAACTCGTATCCACGTAAGTCAAATTATTTTGATATTACAATACATTCAAGCAAGTTATTTGGTGTAGTAAATATATATTGGAGTCATCATTGGCAAACAATGATGATAACAAGATAACAAGTTAATGATGACAAAATAACATAATTTCCTATAGTAAGTTTGAGTCACAATGATCATTACATACTCGATGCTGTATAAAACACCCATACTAAAATGGACTTGCAGGCCCGTAGTCAGTTTTATATTGAGGGGGGGTTCGTTTTTATAGGTTGGCAATTTGTGAGGGCGCGAAGCGACCGAGCAGGGGGAGGGCGTGGAGATTTTGCAATTATTACACTACAAGTGCCGCGGAGCGACAGCGCTCATCTAACGTCTACTGCGGTGACTCTGTGGTGGAGTGGTGGGATTCTAGTAAACCCTGTTAGTACCAAATGTGTTCACATACACGCCGAAACAGTGGAATGCACAGGGATGGTATCAGGAACCTTCTCAAAGGAATGTTCGTTGGGATCGTTATGAAAGTTGCCACGAGATGGCGCGTACGTTTAAGTGTCTTCAGATTAAAGATGGAAGCTCCCATCATACGTAGTAGCAACAACTATTTGCAAGTCAGAATAGGTAAGCACTCATCCATTTACCTACGCAAGCCTACAGGCTGCAATAGAGAGCTGCAACCTGTGACCAATTAACACAGGCAAAAACTACACAGTACCACCACCACATGCACTGGCAGTGGCCACTGCCAGTGGCATACGTTACATGTAACATACTGACAGTACAGAATGCCATTGAAATTAGACGATTTAAGAAGCATAAACCTTCGTCAACCAAATTTAGCTTTTGTAATTTCACTGTGACATTGTAGCCTTATACATCCAGGCATGTATAGATTCTAGCAAACCCGGCAGTCAAATTCTTTCTAACAGACAGTAAACAAATCCATGTTTAACCCTCCTCTTGAGGGTCAAAAGGTTATCCGACACTTACTCTTCGCATGTCAGCAGAAGGTACATTTCATGGTCCTTTCAATAAAGCCATAAAAATGCTAGGTCACCGCTGAAACAAAAAAGTTTTCCAATCGCTCCGTCCGACCATGTCCTCAGAAAATGTCTAAAATCTGCCCTGTGCCCATTGACCTTTGACCTGCAATTTCGGCACAGTGATGGCTTTTCCTACCATGATGCTTTACACCGACTATCACAAGCCTAGGTCGAGCCGTTTAGATTTGTGCCGCAATTCTGCATTTCCTCCCTATACCTTAAGTTAAGGAGTGAATTCCCCCTTCTTTTACACCTCTTGACCTTTGACCTTTGACCCCCAGCTTCGACATCCCAACTCGTTTTCAGATTACCCCCCCACGTTCCGAATATCATGACCGTACGTCGAGCGGTTAAGATTTGTGCCCAACTGTTGACGGACGCACGGACGGACGCTCGGACGGACGGACGCACGGACGGACGATCATGCGATTCTACAAGCTGCATCTGACTATGTCAGATGAGCTAAAAATGGAGCGATCTGGTGCATACCCGAGGTGAAATTCTTGCAAATTTTCAAATGGGGAATTTTTTTCTCTCTTTTGCTCGGGGGAGGGGGGGGGGTTCGTGCGAACACCCCGAACCCCCCCTGGCTACGGGCCTGGACTTGTACTCACCTGTGACAGTGAATCTCCAGCCCCAGAATTCTGGTTTAACACTCTGTTCACTGTTTCTAACGTCAAGGCGTTTACAGAACTTGTAGTAGAGCGTGTCACCGGGCAAGTGGAAGTTCTGCCACTGATCGTCAGACGACGTGCCGCTGTAGACATGAAGCTCTTGCTCAAAGTTTCCGTCAAGGGCTAGCGATAGCTCATCCCACTTTGCCCGCGTGTGGCAACGACGATCGAATTTCACGAGTAGGAACGATGCATTGGGGATGTGTACCTGAGAGAACATGGTAATATACAATATACTATTGCCACATATATATATATATATATATATATATATATATATACATGTACATGTACATGTACATTGCCACATATATATATATATATATATATATATATATATTACCATAATAAAGAGACATATATAATGTTTCAGTCAAAACTAGTAATAGTATTTTCTTAAATACGTAATACTCTGTTATACATGGGAATACGTTTTATACGGGTGGGGGGGGGGAGAGATGAAAACCCCCCTGAAACAATTTATATGCTAATGACTGATGTGAGGAAATGCGCGAATAGAGGAAATAAATATTCAACAAATGCGTACCTTCCCTGATGTGGCTCTGGCTTCAGTATAAGAGTGATCCGATTCCTTAGTGCAAGAATCAAAACTAGATTCTTCCATGAAGTAACAGGCTGCCTGTGCGATTGCATTAGCACAGGAGGTACCACAGTGCTTCACCACGTGTGTGACAAGTTGTTGGAAGTCCTAGCATGAAAACAACACAGAGAGAAGATTAGATAACTTCATCGGATCTCTATAATTTACATGCTAATAACGTTAATCTCAGTTAGATCCATAATCAGTACAAAATAACTTACTCTGACGAAATTTTCGTCCATCTCTCCGACAGACTTCCTCAGGAGTCCTGAGGAAGTCTGTCGGAGAGATGGACAAAAATTTCGTCAGAGTAAGTTATTTTGTACTGATTATGGATCTAACTGAGATTAACGTTATTAGCAAACACAGAGAGAAGTCTATTATTATATATGATACTTAATATGGTAAAAACAACTTTGTGTGCGTGTGTGGGCATGTTTACACAAACATACAAACACGCACAACACGTATGTGCACAGACGCACGCACGCACGTACGCACGCACGCACGCACCACTGTTGGCATGGAAGTTAACAGCATGTTACCCCCTTGATTCGCTGGCGCGTTCAGCAGTATTTGGCACCAGTTTGCTGATGATATGGGCAAGTTATGATACACGTTTCCCGAATTTCCTACTAGAGGGCGGTAGCACACCTTGCTGTTGTCCCACCGATGCAGCAGGTCAAGCACGCAGGCGATCTGCGAGTCGTTGGTGCATCCTAGCAGCTCGCCGGTGATGACAAGTGATGCACTGTCGAGCGGCCACGCGGCAAGCACCTCTGCGAGCAGGTGTCGTGCGTGAAACACCGACAGCGTCAGGTTGAGTCTGTACAGGTAGCGTCGGCTTGTGCCGGTCCGGCACGCCTCCAGCTCCTGCCGCAGCATCTGCGACGACCGCACGCGGTGTTTCTGCACGAGCTTGTCCTCCAACTCGCTGTCCTCGACCCGCATGAGACAGCTGTCTCCCTCCTGCGTCTCGCGCGTCGCCTCCGTCTCGACGGGACCTGGCGACGGCATGCGCAGCGCGAATCGGATCACGCCCGTGTCGACGCCGCCGCCGTCGGAGTCACTGTCGGAGCCGCTAGCCAACGGCTGTTCGTCGAGCGAGGCGAGCGAGTTGGCGGAGGCGCGGGTGCTGCGCAGCTTTGTGTCGAAGAGGTTCTTGTACATCTCAAGGAGCAGCGCGTCGGCGGCGTGCTGCCCGCCGCTGTTCTCGTGCGTCGTGTTGTTCTTCAGATCGCTGTGCGTCAGCGTGCTTTGCACGATGTGCTCGTGCAGCACGCCAAAGCACACGCTCGCGTCCCTGCGCACATTCGTAGAGGGCGCCGCCTGCACGGAGCTGCCCGACGCAGCGGCGGCGGCTTCGTGCGACTTCTTTCGCACTTTCGTCTTCGGCTCTGGTATTACGGCGTCGGAGTCGATGAGCTTGCTCTCGTCGGCAGTGTAGAGCATCAGGGAGAGGACCTGCACATAGAACATACAAGCATGATAGCACTATGCTGCATCGATGTCGATTTCGGACATCAAACCTCGACTCACAGCAAGCTACTTCCGTAACGTACATAGCCAACATGCACCGCAAGCAACTGTGATAACTCACACGCAATGTTGCTTCGCCTTAACGAAATCGGATGGTGTGTAACTGTGAATCTGGAGAGAAGTGATAAATTCTCCCTTTGTGTTAACACCGTGCACAGAAGCTGTCATTTTATACGACTGCTCTACAAATATACCGAATACCCACATTGCAGAGCATTGCAGTAGTGTTTGCTGCATTACTCAGAGATGCTACAGGGCGGTTCCAAAAAATCCTGAACTATTAAGTAGTGACCAATTAAAGCGTAGCAAGCGGAGCGCGTCACGGCCGGGGGTCCAGTGGCCCGCCCTAGGCAATGAAGCTCATGGGTTTTAGTGTTTTTCGTGAAAATCGAAAGCGCCCTAATGCTAAATTTAATGCACTAATTCGCAATGATGAAAATCCCTTCTAAATACTGTTATTTTGGGTCTGATTTTCAGGATTTTTCAATCAGATTTATTTCAGATTTTTTTTTCCGGAACTTTTTACGGATTCTTTTTTTTTAAATCCGGATTTCCGGTAAAATCCGGAAATGTAACATCTCTGATTACTATGACTGCCGGCCCTCACCTCTAGCTCCTGCACCATGCACTGCTTGTTGAAGCCCGTGCCTAGACTCGCCTGCCTCATCATCACTCTGATCAGCTGCTCATTGCACAATGCCAACAATGGCGTCCTCTCCTCGCCGCTGTTCTTGCACATGTGGTACAGCGACTTGAAGCAGAGTGCGAGCGCCCACAGCGCCGCCGACGACATCTTCTCTCTGCCGTCGGCCTTGGCGATGAGCGTCGTTATGACGTCGAGTAAGCCTCGCAGGTGCTGCTGGTTGATGATGCTCACGGGCTCGTGCACGCGATTGATGTACTGATTCTTGACCGTCGAGCGCTTGCGCGTCTGCTGGTTGACTAGAAGGCATTTACCAGCGTCGACAAAATGCTTTACAATGAAGCCCACCTCGCCTTCAGAGCCAGCTTCGTTATAGAGCACCTGAATGGTCGCGTAAAAGAATGAATAAATTAGTTCACATTTAATAGCAAAATTTTTTCGATACTTTATTTGGTTCTACATAGATGAGCAAAAATTGACGTTTTAAATTTGTGAACTGCTTCAGCATCCTTAATTATCCAAAGATTATGCAAAAGAGAATTGCATGAAGGCAGTTATGTTGAAATTTATTCCTGATTCAGATGGAGGAAGGGTGAGACAAAGAGACGAGAAGATTAAGACAAATACGCTTCGCCTTATCACACATTAATCGCAACACAACACATTTGTATGACACGCACCTTAACTCCCGTAGACAAGAGATCAGGAAAGCCGGCTGCCACCAGAAGACACAGTATTTCCTCAGATGTGATTGCATATTTCATCTGATAGATGCACTCGCTCACGTGACGCAGGACCCCATCTCTCCACACCTCCGTCGAACTCATGCTCTGCAGAATCATCACCACGGAACTCGTCCAGTCTTGAAGGCCGCGGTCGAGACACTGCGTACCAAACTGAAACAGAAACTGTACGACACTCGCGCCGGGCTGCGTCTCAAAGTCGTCCATTCCGACTTCGTTGAGTTGCGGTGCGTGAACGACATCTACTCGTTCGTCTTGCGGAGCACTGGCATCGTTCGCCGCGAGACTCTGTGCGGCGCGCACGGCTTTGCTGCAGGTGTCCACGTCTATCAGCTGTAACAAACGCCCGAGTATCGTCAACGCCATGTGCGCAGTGTTGCAGTCATGCAGCGTCTGCCGCTGAGCAATCCTGAAGAGCAGAACGAGAAGCTCGTTGCTTCTGACAGCGTCGAGCAGTCGCCTGTGTTCGCCGCACGACAGGATCATCGCGCCGAGAAGCCCGACGATCTTCTCCTGCGAGAGCGGCGAGAACGCCACCTGGTGGCGGCCGGCGACGGCGTCGCCGTCGAGCGTCACCACCTGCTGGAGAGCGGTCGTCGCGAGCGTGAAGCAGTCGGCCTGCAGCGCGGTCGCGCTACGCAGGTACGCCGGGTCGAGGCCGGGGTCTTCGCGCGACAGCAGCGCGGTGAGGGACAGCGCGAACGAGGACAGCAGCAGCCAGACGTGCTGGTGCGCGTACGTCTGCATGACGGACTCCGACAGCGGGCTGTTGCGCAGCTTCACGAGCGGGTGGCGGTCGACGGCGTGCGCGCGCGCGTGCGCTCCCGGGTACGCGCGCGCCGTGCGGTGGCAGCCGACGCACAGGTCGTAGTCGTCGCACTCGCGGCAGTGCATGCGCGTGCCGACGATGAACGCCTCGCAGCAGTTGCACTTGAACATCAGGTTGACAAAGTCGTGGTCGTCGGCGTGCGCCGTCGCCTCGCCGTCCGACCCCGCGTCGTCGCTCGGCTTCACGGCGACGATGAAACACGTGCAGCAGAGGTCGAGTTCGGCGCACTGCAGGCAGCGGTAGCGGCGGCCCGTCAGCGTCGCGCCACAGCCGTCACACTCGATCTCGACGTTGAGCAGGTCGGAGAAGCGCGCGATGAACATCTGAACGTCCTGCTTCTTCTGCGCTTGTTTGAGCATTTTTTTGTACCTTCGGACGAACGAGAGAAAAACCACTCATGGTGGAGAATTTCATGGGGAAATGTGCGGGTAAAATTGTCGCATTTCACGACAATAAGGTGTAGTGACAAATGGCCTCATGCAGTCTATTGACAGATTTCACAATACTATGATAACTCGTTTAAATGAAGCCTAGATTAAAAGACAAGAATAAATATTCTTCAATAGATAATGATAAGCAGCTTTCTCCCCAGGCATTCAAGTAATGCACGTCATGTCCAACATGACTTCAAAGCTGAAGCTAAGTTTTGACATTCCATAAATCCTCCGCCATGCCTTTATTACCTAATCGGCATGCCCTTATTTTTTAGCAGTGTTTTGAAAATCCAAACACAGTTATGATGTGTTTTCACACCAATTAATACATGTTTCCGAACTGCTCTAGATAGTGAAATAGTTCTCAAAAATAAAATGTTTATTAAATAAATAATAGACGTATTGACAGGCGGTACAATCCCTACCGGGCCCTGTTACCCTTGGAACCATACATGACATGCTTTCTGAAATTCCTGGGAAAAATCCTGTTAGGTAGAGTATTCTTCAAGAAAAATGAGCTTTATAGTTTACAATCCCTTGTCTCACATTAAAGAAATCAAGGCATCTTCATAAGGACCATGTTATAATGACTAAAATATGATGTTAAAATAGATGTTTTGCCTGGAGAAGAGGTTCAGGAAAGTATCTGCTATGTTAATTGTTAAATGAAGTGTGCTAGTATAAATAGCAACAGCTGTGTCTACAGACATGACGACAAAGTTTTCGCAATTAGAAAGGCGTCGCTGTTTGTAACTTACTCAAGTAACTGAGAACTTACCCAGGGTTTTAGCCAAGAATGAATATTGTGGGAGTGCAAATTTTTTGTATGTGTGTCTCTGCCAAGACCGCCGGCCGTGCAGTTTCAAAACTGACCGTGCAAATCACGGCTGCATAGCTTGCTGGCTAATACGTTGAACTTACCACCTATTGACGTTCTCCCTGCACTCCGGCAGCCACTGCATGTACTGCTCATACTCCGCCAGCTCCTTCTCATCGCCATCCTCGTCCGTCACGATGCCGTGGATCGTGATGCCGCTGCTGGCAATGTCCATCAGCAGCCTCGGGAACTCAATACTCTGCAGGAACGCAAAGTCGTACGGCTGCCAGGGTATGTCCAAAAGATGCAGCGTGCATGCCAGCATGAAATCGTAGATGGGAACTAGCTTGGTGCGGGCCGATCGCCGATCGAAGGCTTTCACCGCATTGACGAGCTGGCCGACCAGCGCGTAGTACCCGCCGCGCACCCTCGCCTCGAGTTGCAGCCCGCAGCCGTTGATCTTGTCCGCGTAGTGCCACGGCATGCGACTCACAGTCTTGTCGAGATGTGTGAGCAGCTCCTGCAGGAAGAGCACGTTCGGCAGATGCAGGATGTCTTCCCCGAGGCTCAGGAACTTGAAGGTCACGTCGAGGGCGTCAGCGACGGCGGCCGCGCGCCTCCGCCGCTCCGCCAGCAGTCGCTCGACCTTGTCGCTCGCGAGCGCGCAGTCGCGCACGAAGCTCAGCACGAGACAGAACGAGGCCTGCCTCGCGTCAAGCGCGGGCGTCTCGTCGGCGGGCGACGTCGCTCGATCGCTCGGCGGCGGCACGCGCTGCGGCTTGCCGCCGCTTCGCAGTAGACGGCCGCACGAGGCGGCGTCGCGTCGCAGCAGCCCGGCGAAACCCAGCAGCATCTCAGCCTTCTCGTGACACGCACGCACGGGGTCGACGCCGGCCGGGTCACCGGCAGAATCGTCCGCCTGCTGCCGCTGTCGCTGTCGCTGCTCCAGCAGGTAGCTCCGCACACTCTCGGCAGCAGCATACGCGTGCAGGACGCCATCATTGGCTGAGACAGGTGCCTCAGACTCTGCCACCTTGACGATAATAAAACCTTTATTAGGATTAATCACAACACTACGAGCATAGATATTCTCTAATACTGCTGCACACTGTACACAAATATGTATAATATCAGGAGTGAATAATAATAGAACTGAAAGAATAATCCATTATTATTCACTACTGATACTATAATGCAGGTACACCATTGACTTTCCGACAGCTGATAATGAATATCGTTTTTTTTAATCCGGCGAAAATTCCGTGTTCCTCAGAATTTTCCTTGATTTTGTGAGATTCTTAGCTTATTTTGCTTGCATTTACCCTCAACTATATCTTCTAAAAGAGATACAAGTCTCAGTGGTGGTGTCAAGCGTGAACTTCAGTCAGTATCTATCAATCCGTTCAATTAATACCTGCATGTTTACCTTTTTTATATTGATTTAGTTTACGTTTCTAACATTCCATGGTTTTTAGAGACATGGGAGGTGTATAATTAGTGGGTCTGAGATAAATTCTTGAATTATTATTCTGTGACCTCTGTTTGTTCGGCAACATGGTTAATCCAGCAAGGTTTTTGGAACCAAGGGTGCCAGAAACTTGGTAGTGTACTTGTATTAGAATATATGGGGCGGGGGGGGGGGGGCAAATTATAGTATATTTATGACTGCAAAAACAACATGACATTGGATCACTGGTGATTAACGGTAAAATACATCATCTAGCATTGATGACTGGAGAAAAAGCACTAAAAAAACAAAAGGATAGTTATTAAAATATATACATGATATCCTATACTTTAATATGTATCATTATTTAGGTTATTATTATTGCCTATCATTTATTATTTAGTAACTTACTTTTTAAAATTATATTAATGTTTTTTTTTTACAACAAAGTTACAAAACCGAAGTAAAAGCTTGCCTGCTCAACTTCCTCGCGCAGCTGCTGTGTGTGCCAGATGAGCGCGGCAAACACCGCTGCGATGGCGGCATCGACGTGAGCGCCCCCTGCACGTGTGCGCCGGCTCTTCCTGCACTGCTCCAGCAGTGCTTGTCCGCGACTCTCCTTCTTCTCCTCCAGCAAGTCCCGCAGTAAGGAGTAGGCGGCCGACTCGTCCGTACATGACTCGTGCATGCCGGAGAACGAGCGCGTCAGCTTACGCACGACCCTGCCTCCGCGGAACAGCGTCGGCCATAGCTCGTGACCAGCAACGTCATCCGGAGTCGAGTCAGCTACCATCATCTGCAGTCACAGACAAACGCAAATGTCTTAGGCATGAAGAAAGCAATAGGAAAGTAACATAATGCTACTACATACAAATAACATGTAGTACATACATTGCACATTTCATACCACAAAGCCACAATTAAAAAAAATATTTGTTTGCCCTCACCCGACCCAGGCTGGAAAGTTTGGGTAGGTAGGTAGGCTTCTTTTTTTGAGGGGGGTCTTTTCACAAATTCAGCATGGTGTCTACATGCTCGGGTGTGCTTGTGTGGAGATACCTTTTATGTTGAATGTTTGTTTTGCTTGGTACATATAATGTATTGCCTACAGATTTATATTATGTACAGTCATACAATTTGTAAAAAAAAAAATGGAAAAGACCAATAATTTTTTTTACGTCGGCCTCTTTTTGGCAGGTCGGGTCGGGTGAGGGCAAACAAACAATATTTTTATTATGGCCCAATAGAACTGTAAAATAGCACATAATACTAACACATGGGGATAATTATATCAATACATACATAACTTTATAATTAACAAAATAGCACATAATGTTAGAGAAAGCAGTTAAGTTGAGATTGTTTTTCTGTTATATTATCAATTGTGTGAAAGCAGTATCCAGTTGTATCAGTCTGACCTTTAATAAGAATATATGAATTCTTGTGGAGCTACTTATATCTATACTAATCACATCAGCATCCAGACTGCATCTAAAATGCTATTCTACTGAATGTGATACAAAATCAGAATACAAATTATTTTAGAGTCCTTTACTTATTGTTACAGATGATGCATTTACACACACACACACACGCATGCAGACACACAGACATGCACGCACACACAGACACCCATGCAGACACACACATACAAGAATGCACATACACGCACGCACGCACGCACACATGCATGCACACACACACAAACTGTGTGTGCATGTGCGCACACTCACATAAAAGCATGGGCACTTACGCGCATGTGTGCACACACACTAACGTACGCACGCACACATCCCCCGCGAGTCTTGAACGAGTAATTTCGACAGTAGCGTTAATGAGTAACACACGCAACATCTAGTTCGAACATAATAATATATATAAACATCGCTGCCAGCTATTCGATGTCACCAACCTGTATCCAAAGTCCCGTGTAGCTACCAAGCAGCTTGGGCGCACTGCAGCTGCAAGTCGTACAGCCAGCAGATGGCATGTCAGGGTATCCGCGCGCCGTCACCGTGAACTTGTAGCCCCACTCCGTGTTGCTGCGTCCGAGTGGAAGAGAAGTGCAGCTGGTCGCCGGCGAACGTGCACGACGCGGGCCAGCGCTCGCCGCCAACTCCCCCGTCGAAGCGCTTCTTGACGCCGTGCGCGTCCGAGAACTCGACGTAGTCGTACTTCGGCTCGGTCTCGCATGCGGCGTCGAACTCGATGGCGAACGCCGCCCGGCCGGCGCACGTGAGACGCTGCGTCACGTGCGCGTCGTGTCGTAGTTGTGCGCCGACTCGACGTTCCACGCGCAGCATCTCGACGGCGGCGGCGGCCGACCGCGCGTCCACTGCGGCTGTCGTACAGCCAGAAGAGCGCGGGGAGCGCGCGTTGAGGCGCTGCAGTCCTCGACGACGCCGAGTAGAGACGAGACGAGACGCAGCGGGAGTTCGTCGGCAGGCCGCGTGAAGAGAAGAGGCCGAGGACGAGCTGGCGTGTGCAACAGCCCGTGCCGAGCAGAGGGTCCGCTCGAGCTGGCGCGCCTTCTCCTCCTGCGTGTCGTCGACGGCGACGGCGAGCAGCATGTCGACATCGTGACGGCGTGCTCCTGTGACCGCTGCAGTCCATCGAACAAGCAGGTTCTGACACATCTCAAACTTGCGCTTTTCGGACGACTGCTGCAGCATACACAGGCAGGAACACTGTTCTGCGGGAGCAGAGTAGACTCAGTAGAGGCACGGCAATGCACATGTTGAATCTGTAATCGGTATAATTATATTTATACTATATCCGTAAAAATTAATACGTCTAATTAAGTACATTAGTTTATATGGAATATGTTAAATACAATCTACACAAATACACAAATAACACATTACATACATACGCATGTACGTTACTTACGTACACATTACTCAGATGTACAGTACAAGTATACAGACACATATAATAATATATATATCTTGGTTCTAGAACAATACCCCCGACAATCACGCCCAACAATACCCCCCGGACAATTACCCCCGCCCCGAATTACCCCCGACATTTACCCCCGACAATTACCCCTGGACAATTACGCGCCCCGGACATTTACACCCCCCCCGACAATTACCCCCCGGACATCTTTACTCCCCGACAATACCCCCGTACATTTAGTCCCGACATTTACCCCCGACAATCACCCAGACATTTTACCACTTGTTGTTTTATTCTCATTGTTGAACCAGTATACAGGAGAGGTCGAGGAGGAGGAAAGAACTTGGAGGCGGAGGGAGAAGGTGGGGAGAAGGTGGTGGAGGAGGGAGAAGCTGGAGGAGGTGTAGAAAGAGGAGGAAAGGAGTGAGGAGGAGGAGGGATCAGGAGTGGCAGGAGGCGAGGGGAAGAAGTGGACGAAGAGGAAAGAGAGAATTGAGAGGAGGAGGAGGAGATGAGGAGGAGGAAGAGAGGAGAGAGAGAAAGGTGTACGTTAGAGGAGGAAGGGGAGAACAGTGAGAAAGATGGTGAGGAGGGAGAAGTGGAGAAGCAGCGGGGGAAAATGTGGAGGAGAGGAGAAGAGGAGGTGAGTGAGGAGAGAGGTGGAGGTATATATATCTGGGAAAGGTGGCCGGGAGGAGGGAGAAGGTGATGCAGGAGGAAGGAGGTGGAGGAAGAGGGAAGAGTGAGGAGGCAGCGAGGAGGTGGATTGCGAGGAGAGGAAGAAGTGGCGAAGAGGAGGGGAAGGTGCGGGAAAAATCGTGGGAGAGCAGAAAGAGGAGTGAGGAAGAGAAAGAAGAGAGGGTGAAAGGAGGAGGGAAGGCGAAACGGAGGATGTACGAGGGCCGGTGGGAGGAGGAGAAAGCAGGTGGTGTGGTGGTGGAGAGAAAGAAGAGAGGAGGTGAGGAGTAGAGAAAGCGGTGGAGAGGGGAGTGGGGAGGTGGTGGATGAGGAGGGGAGGAGGAGAGGAGAAGAGGAAAGGAAAGAGAAGCGTGAGGAGGGAGGAGGTAGAGAGGGCGCCTCTACCTCCTCCTCTCCTCTCCATCACATTCTTCCTCCTCTCATCCTAGCTCCTCCCTCAACCACCCACTGCCCTCTCTACCTCCTCCGCCCTTCCTACTCCTCCTCTCCATACCTTCTCACGTCGTCCTCTATCTCCTCCTCTAAATTCCAGGGGTAAATGCCGCGGGTAAATTCCGGGAAATGTCGCAGGGGGTAATTGTCCGGGGGTCGATGTCCGGGGTGATTGTCCGGGGCGGTGATGTCCAGGGTGATGTCCGGGGTGATGTCCCCGGGGCGCTAATTGTCCGGGGGGTGAATAGCATGGGGGGTAAATGTCCAGAGGGTAATTGTCCGGGCCCGATTGTCCGGGGGGTATTTGTCCTGATACCATATACTTGTATGCGATTATTATGGGAATGATTGGTTTGTAACAATACCATTCTTTTTACACAGAGTTAATATCAAAGAGATTATAAATATTATCGCAGGTTTAACGAGAATACAAACTGCTGCTTTCTGAATAAATTACTTAGTAAATCAGGTGAGATTGGCTGTAGCCTTTTACTACCGCACGAAGGGTCGTTGTCGTATCAGGTACTACATATATGTACCCGAGGTAGTTTTAGGTTGTTTAGTATTATGTTTATATTTTTATATGAGGTATGTTTAGGGTTAAGGTTAGGGTTAGGGTACACTTCTGTAGTACAAGTCTGGTACCCTTTGTGTATACATATATGTACCTCGGGTACATATATGTAGTACCTGATATGACAACGACCCCTTCAGCTTTACTACCAGTAAAGAAAATACATGTAACATGATATACTTACTTTCTGTTAACAATGTCATGTACTCTGTCTTTGCAACAGTGAGGAGCTTAGATAAAACGCCAAGAGTAGGTTCTATGCTAAAGTCGTCTGGAAGGTTGACAGGAAGAAACAGAATTGCTTGTGGATTGACATTACCAAAGAACTGGCACAGTGACTGAAATACCATACTGGCAGACTCGGAGACATTATCTGCCTGCAACACAAAGAAATTTACATCGAAAACCAACTTATGCAGGAGTAAGATAAAGTCAATATGAAGGTATATATCTATACTTTGTCTGTATGTTTTGTTGTATGTTACTTTCTATGTTCATATTAAACACATGAGATAACGTAACATATTATAGTATGTGAACATAACACACACTCAGCACAAGATAAAAATATAAAACAATACCAGCTTGTATTTTAATTTAACATTATTGAAATATGAAAAACACACAGCAGCAAAACGCTTGGAAGCCACAAAGCACGACATGAAGCAGGTCACCTACCGAGATGGTGTCTATCATCGAGAACAACTGCTTCCGCCTGGCTTCATCATCTGGATAGAATATGGTGGCACCACTTGATATTATCTCCTGCGCAATGGCTTTCATGCTGTCTTGGTAGTAGGAGGACGCGCAGATCTCATCTTGGCAATGCGACCCTCTTCCATCGACCACATCACAGAGATGTTGAAAAAGAGTACTAATCTTGCACGACTTTTGCACGGATGCTTCAGATATGTTAGGTAGGAGAGCGAGGAAGAGCTGCAGACAGAGCACTCGGCAGCACGCCCACACTGTGCTATCGCCAGCCTCCAGCAACAAGCTGTAAAGCTGCCAGAATGCATCGATCGTAAAGTCACTGAGGTCAAGGGTCATGTGTCGAGCCAATGACGAGGACAATGACTCGGCCTGTCTCACAGCGAGACCCGAGACAAATTGCAGCATGCGCGCCACTAACGTCTCGCAGGACACCAGTGTGTTGTCATCCTCTGTTTCAACGTGAGCCAGGGACGAATGCCTCGTACCTGTTTCCTCCAGCACCACTTCACTACTAGATGTCTGTACATGATGAGAGCCATATGCTGAGTCTGCCTCACCCAATGGGCCATTCCTCTCAACTGTATCGGTGATTGCCTCAGTGTCAGTTGCGCATATATCACCAATGAAAGTAACGTGCTTTCGCTTATAGCCAAAGAAATGTATTGACATGATTCCTATCATACTGGCAGGACCTCGTGGCTGCAGGAACTTGATCATGATATTTTTTCCAGAAGATACATCAGCAAGTTTCACCTATAAAAAGAAATTATATTTAGAATTGATAACAGAAATATGACATGTAGGTATATGTTTATACAATCGTAATGCATTACAAATTCTTGACTAAAATCGACTTCTTTACGGGAAACCACAAAATTGACTTTTATAGACAGCTGCCCGTTATTTATGGGTGGTTCCACTGTATAACTCAAGAGAAATGCCAAGTTTCATTTATAGACAGGTGTCTGTTTTATAAATGTGTCCGTCAACATGGGTTTGGCGAGCTAAGGATATGTATATATTATAAAATAAGATGTAAATTCACGTACATATTAGTAAGAAATATGTTATTATAAAGTTATTGTCAAAATTAAACTGTGCTATATACACAATAGATACTTACTTCAACTTCGTCCCAATCATCGTCCAAATGGAAGAATGCAACTGGTCCTTTACGCGTCACTTTGGTGCCCTGATTGGCCTTGAATTCTGCAAAATCCTTTTCTGTCCAGCTATCACAGCAGTCCCAGCTGTACTTACTGCTGCACACATTATCATTGCCCTCTGCTGTATACACAAATACCAAGCCCGATCTAGCACCAATCGCCCCACGATGCACCTGCAAGCAAATATGCATAGGTAATAGAACAACTGCCTCATCACACCACTAATGCAACAATTCAAACTGTGACGAATGTTAACGTCTAGAACAACCTCAGTATGAAGCGAGCACGCAAATACACTGAGTAAAGAGAAGTAGCATGAGACCGTTCTCTCTGCCTACCTTGATGTTCAGCCTCGTCAGCTCTAGGTAATCGTCCGACTTAAAATGGACATTCACTTTGGTGACACCTGCTGCAGTGACATATCCAGCTCCTGGACTGCTACTTAGCAGGTTGGAAGGACTAGAGAAGATATCCCGCTTGCCGCCGCTTGTTCCTGCGAGGGCAGGGTGAAGCACCACAGCATGTCGCTGCAGCGTGCTGGTGTATATGCTATCTAATGACGTGATCAGTGGAATGCAGGCCATCTATAACACATACGAAACACACTTGGTATTACATAGTACCATTGCTAATTTCTCAACCTACAACTGTTCTAGCAATGTACAAGTGATGCAAGACATGTAACCTATACAGCAGTATATAAATCATATAAATAAATAAAACAGACAGAAATAAAAAGCTTCATAAGATTTCTATTTAGCTCTGATGCAAGTGTTTGTTTCACAAGATCTAAAAACGTGCCCATAAGGCATGAGTAATCTTTTAAATGTAGTTGTCTCTAAATTAGTGTAGTACCTTCATTTCAGGGTGTTTGAGAATGCACTGTAGTGTAGATATAATGCTTGCCAAGTGACCCCTCGCCAAGGAGAACCATAGCATTACATGCAGACCATCAATGACCGAGGTTCCTGATGGATCGAGAGCTAGAGACTCCAGAAACCTGTTAATATAGCACAAGAATACATGCATTTTTTACAAAAATAATATTTATAGAGTTAGGTTCATTGGTATACAAATTGTATAGCTTTTAAAGATTCTATGTCTAGAAATCTAGTATCCGAAATTCGGAAAACTGAAAAAGCTCCGAAAACCAAAAGTTTTTCGTGGAGGTCGTCTGCACACCAAAGCTCGTGTTTGGTTGCACAAGGTTCACTGCAGAAATTTTGGCACTACTAATACATATTGTACTGTGCCGGTACAGAACTTGGCCTCTTGCGAAACTTTGGTTTTAGTATTGGCTAGTTACAGGATATACGGTATGTATATCTGTACTGTACTACCATTCCGAAATCCGAAAAATTCTGAATTCCGAAACGTGTCTGGTCCCAAGGGTTTCAGATAATAGATTGTGTACTGTATATTCAAAATGCAGATTGTCTATTAAGCCACTGTTACGTGAGTGTCAGTGTGATCTAGTAATATCAGGAATATATAATAAAAAATTTGTGATTATTTAATGCTTGTAATATATATGGATACAACATAGCTGATTTGATCAATTGTGTAGTAACCAAGTCTGTTATTTTCTTCTAGAAAAACTGCAATTCAGCTGCTCACGCATATTAACTTGTTTAGTTGATTGGGATTTCCAAGTACTGTGATTATTGAGATTATAAATTAAGTAATTAAACCTTAATTAAGTAATTAAACATAATTTATTAATACATGCTAACAACTCAGTTAAGAATCATTTTAGACATTTTAAACGCTACTAGTAACTACAAATGTTTCAAACACTAATAATCTGTCACTCAGCTATACGAATGGCTCTAGTGAAGAAAACATCGACCTCTAGAGCACCTGCCCCCCCAAGACTAAGACGATTATGATGGAAATTAAGTAGATGCAGGCATGAGGACACAAACATAGAATGCAATTTAACAGACAATCCAGTTTGTATGTGTTGTGGGCTTGTGGCATATACATTGTGACTAACAAATAGTGAACCAAGGAGCACTACTTATGCAATAAACTGACAGATAACATTACACCGCTAAGAGCGAAATGCAAAATAGTTATAGAACAGTACCACTTTAGTGTGATAGATAGGTTATAAAGTGACTTTTTCTAACCAGGCCAAGTGAGAATGAAAATTAAATTGCCCAAGAACATGCCCAACTTGTGCAGGGCAATCAGACAACGGCTACTGTAATTCCCTGCTAACTGAACAGACAAATTTCGCAGAAATACAAATCGTTCTCCCACATTGGGAAGACCATCCTGGAACATCTCACCAATTTAAATAACTGCCAAACACAATTCAGGAAGAAAATGGATGAACACAGATGTACATCACCCTACTTTTTCTACTGTAAGTAACCAACGATGATTATTCAGTATTAATTCAATCGGTTTCTTACCGGCTGATTTCACCGAGAACGATGGGTGTGAGGAAGGCAGGTCGCTCAGCGGAGCTGTGTGTCAGTGACAGTGGGGCGATATGAGTGAGGGCCTGCTTGCTGTGTTCAAGGATAGTCTGTCGGAGCTGTGGAGCTACTGGAATGTACGCTGTCGCTGTAGAGGCAATGACCTGCAATGAAAAAAGCAAATTTTTTTAAAAGGCAAACAATCAAGAACGTCCCGCAGCAGCGTGTTACAAATATATAACATTTGATAAAATTCCAGAGGGGCATTTTAGAAATGGAAGTAATTGATGATGTCACACAGGAGCATGTTATATAGAACTGTAAAATAGCACATAATACTAACACATGGGGATAATTATATGGCAGATACATACAATAACTTTATATAATTAACAAATAGCACATAATTGTTAGAGAAAGCAGTTAAAGTTGATATTTGTTTTCTGTTATATTTACAATTGTGGGAAATGCAGTATCCAGTGGTATCAGTCTGACCTTTAAGAATATATGCAGTCTTGTGGAGCTACTTATATAGATCTATACTAATCACATCAGCATCCAGACTGCATCTAAAATGCTATTCTACTGAATGTGATACAAAATCAGAATACAAATTATTTTAGAGTCCTTTACTTATTGTTACAGATGATACATTTACACACACACATGCATGCACACACACAGACATGCACGCACACACAGACACCCGTGCAGACACACACATACAAGAATGCACATACACGCACGCACGCACGCACACGTGCATGCACACATGCACGCAGGCTCACACACACAAACTGTGCGTGCATGTGCGCACACTCACATAAAAGCATGGGCACTTACGCGCATGTGTGCACACACACTAACGTACGCACGCACACATGCCCCGCGCAGTCTTGAACGAGTAATTTCGACAGTAGCGTTACTGAGTAACATCACGCAACATCTAGTTTCGAACATATATATATATATATAAACATCGCTGCCAGCTATTCGATGTCACCAACCTGTATCACAAGTCCCGTGTAGCTACCAAGCAGCTTTGCGCACTGCAGCTGCAAGTCGTACAGCCAGCAGATGGGCATGTCAGGGTATCCGCGCGCCGTCACCGTGAACTTGTAGCCCCACTCCGTGTTGCTGCCGTCCGAGTGGAAGAGGAAGTGCAGCTGGTCGCCGGCGAACGTGCACGACGCGGGCCAGCGCTCGCCGCCAACTCTCCCGTCGAAGCGCTTCTTGACGCCGTGCGCGTCCGAGAACTCGACGTAGTCGTACTTCGGCTCGGTCTCGCATGCGGCGTCGAACTCGATGGCGAACGCCGCCGCGCCGGCGCACGTGAAGCGCTGCGTCACGTGCGCGTCGTTGTCGTAGTTGTGCGCCGACTCGACGTTCCACGCGCGCATCTCGACGGCGGCGGCGGCGGACGCGCGCGTCCACTGCGGGCTGTCGTACTGCCAGAAGAGTGCGGGGAGGCGCGCGTTGAGGCGCTGCAGTGCCTCGACGAGCGCGAGTAGAGACGAGACGAGACGCAGCGGGAGTTCGTCGGCGGGCCGCGTGAAGAGGAAGAGGCCGAGGACGAGTTGGCGTGTGCACTGCCCGAGCAGGGTCCGCTCGAGCTGGCGCGCCTTCTCCTCCTGCGTGTCGTCGACGGCGACGGCGAGCAGCATGTCGAACATCGTGACGGCGTGCTCTGTGACCGCCGCCGTCCATCGGACGAGCAGGTTCTGACACATCTCAATCTTGCGCTTTTCGGACGACTGCTGCAGCATACACCAGGCAAGAACACTGTTCTGCAGGGAGCAGAGTAGACTCAGTAGAGGCACGGGCAATGCACATGTTGAATCTGTAATCGGTATAAATTATATTTATACTATATCGTAAAATTATACGTCTAATTAATTACATTAGTTTATATGGAATATGTTAAATACAATACTTACACAATACACAAATACACATTACATACATACGCATGTACGTACTTACGTACACATGTACTCAGATGTACAGTACAAGTATACAGACACATATATATATATATATA
>NW_014577190.1:464809-466296 GCF_000485595.1 Priapulus caudatus | reverse complement strand
AAGTAATTGATGATGTCACACAGGAGCATGTTACAAATATACAACATTTGATGAAATTCCAGAGGGGCATTTTAGAAATGGAAGTAATTGATGATGTCACACAGGAGCATGTTAAAATGGCTATTTATAAAAGATATCCTACAAGACACTAGATGACACTTAATACATAATTATTAACATTTTACAAGAGCACGTTATGTTTTCTAGCTTGGTGAGCCTTCTCAAATTTTGCAGTCTTTTTTAAAAAATAGCTATGTTTAAGCAAAATAGGCATACTTGCCTGCAGGTACCATATTGCGGTAGCATCAGTAACAGATAGGCCCGGAGAATAGTGCACTCTCTGCCCAAGTGTTTTGATACCTCGAACACGTGTGTCACATCCATCACTATGGCAACGCTTGATGTTGATCTGGACAAATGGAAAGACAGACTTGGTGTTTTCCAGTAGTGTGACATCTCCTGAAACGAAATGATAGCAATTTATCATAATGGAAGTATTACATTAAGTATTAAGTAAGTAATGGAAGTATTTATTCCATACTAAGAAATCTCACTGTTTATTTAAACTTATCACAAATAAAATTAATCCTTTCCCACGTGGATTATCTTCATTATTCTTCTCACTATAATGTACTATAATAATCACAATAATATACTAGTGTATGTGTAACAAAACACTAGTCATACGAAAATACTGATTTGAATATTAAACCTGCATTTGCAGCATATGTGGCTGCAACAATATACCTGTAACATTGCTTGGGACTCTCACTTCCTTGATCTCTTTTAACTTATCTGGGGTCTTGCCAACAGACACGCTCACAAGCTGAGGCATGTAGGACTGGTCTGAGGTGGCAACAGTTATCACTAACTGCTTTAGCAGCACGTTGTTGCGTATCCGTAACCTGTCAGAAATCATCCTTAGCACATAAATGCATGGCCATTATACATGTTACCAAGAGTAGATAATAACACAACTGGACTGGACACTCTTGTGTTATTATCTACTCTTGATGTTACATGGACATCCTGAATTCATGTGCTGATGGTTATAGATAGGGTTGTACCTTTATGACTTCAAAACTCCAATGTGGCTACAAGTAACAACACTGATCCACTGCACTACGCCATGTGGGTTGAAAGAACACATCACTTAATGTCATTGAGCTGTAAAGTTAGTGATGAACTTACCATGATATTTATAAGATCGAAATAAAAAACATATCAACAGATGTAATGTTAGAATTTTGCATTTACAAATATATTGAATATATATATATATATATATATATACTATGTAATGTATAGTACATCTACTACATAAATGGGGGAATCTGTCTGTCACTCTGTCCGTCTATCTTCTCGAGACCCGTAAGAGGTGACCCCCAACACCATATATATATTCTGAATCAGCATGACGCGACGACCATTTTAAGCCAAAAAAAATTGCAAATTAAGCCAACAAAATATGCAAAAAAAACAACAAC
>NW_014577190.1:455587-463242 GCF_000485595.1 Priapulus caudatus | reverse complement strand
GAGTAAGATGAGTAAGATAAGTAAGATGAGTAAGATAAGTAAGATAAGTAAGATGAGTAAGATGAATAACCTCCTGAGGATCGCAAAGCCTCCATAACAGCTTCTATCTCAGCTTCCCCAGTTCCCTCAGAGTCGAATGCACTGTACGCCTGCATGCAGTCTTCGCGGCTAGCACCACGCCCTCCTAACAGCTCGCAGAACTGTGACGCCGTCACCACCTTCTCATTCACGTCAAGTCTGAAAATCAAACATACGTGCATTAGAAAACAGTGATTATGATTAGGAAAATCATATATATACAGTCAAACCTATGTTAGTAACCATCTCTACAAAATGGCCACCAGTTCAAAGTGGCTATAAAATGTTCCCTGTTATGAACCGTGTACAAAGCTACCACCAGAAGCCAATGATTTTGTATCTCTCGAGCAGACTCCAGGGGTAGAAATAAACTTTTGAACACGGGAGCCCAACGGACTCCCTACCCTCAAAAAGAGGGAGGCCACAGCAAAATGAGGGAGTCCGCAGTCTGAGGTTCAAAATTAAAGATATTAACAATAACGCATGTGCTTATTTTGAAGATTCATGCAGTTGCACGTCTGCCAAATTTTCTTTAGACATTATATGAAAAAATACGGTAATTACGTGAGGCCGTGCTCTGGAACGAACTAGTTAGTATGGCAGAATTTTCAGGGAGTCACACGGACTCCTGCATATGTCAAATCAGGGAGTACGACAGTAAATCGGGGAGTATTTGACTCCGGACTCCCGTTAATTTCGCACTGAGACTGCATACAGAGGCGAGTTTTCTCTTCAGCTACCAATTGCTACCTCGGGCTTTCAACATTCACCAACACGAGGGAGCAATACAAGTGTGCACCTGAAAAGCTGGAGGAGTGGTTGATTGACAATGATAATGTTACTAACACTGACGAGCATTATTTTACTCTTATTCTACCCTTCCCCTCCTCCATACCCTATCTCCCTTCCTCACTACCCCCTCCCTACGAATTTTACACCTTCCACTGTTTTCATCTATTTTCTCCCCAACCTCTCTCCTTCTCCCCCACTTAGTCCTCTCTGCCACTTCTACCCTCTCCCCCTTGTTCATAGCTCTTCGCTGTCTTCCCTACTACATTTTTTCCATACCCTTTCTCCCTTTTTTCTACCATTTCCACCCTGGTCCATTTCCACCTTGGGTATGTCCTCCCCATTTATTTCTTCACTTTCTCCCTCTCTTCTAAAGCCGGGCGCACATGTGGCGATTTTAATCGTCACGTGTGCGGGACCCGGTGTGGCGCGAAATTTCTGACTTGCGAAATTCATGATATAAGCCGCGTTCACACGTAGCTAGAAATTCGATATTTAGCGTTCACACGAGGCAAAATGCGCGGTCCAAGAAATACGGAATCTAAATAGATTAGGTATTTGTTGAAATACGTGGCTTCCCAGATGCCGAATTATTTGCCGGGCTTGAAAAATTCCGAATCTCTTGGACCACATATTTCCTCGTGTGACCGCTAAATACCAAATTTCTGAAGCCACGTATTTTATAGACTGGTCCGGGCTCGACAGTTCAAGTGTAACGCGAGTGGAACTGTCGAGCGCGGACCAGTCTACGTATTTTATCGGCAGTTGCTGTACACTGATTGTTTATTTCGCATTGTTCGCTTGATTGTTCGCGTGGACGCATTTTTTTTTCTCAGCGCACTAAAGCAGCTCACAGCTCGCAAATACGGCATTTCTGGAGCCGCGAATCAGCGTGTGAACGCTCGGTCGCGAATTTGTCTCAGATTCGGTATCTCGCAAATACCGTATTTCATAAACACGTTGTCTCGTGTGAACGCAGCTATTGGATGCGTATGCCAGAGTTCGATTGTTTAATTCGCATTGTTCGCTTGATTGTTCGCTTGGACGCATTGTATTTTTTTCTCAGTTCGCATCTAGCAGGCAGCTCGCATAGCACAGAGGCATGTCGAAGAACTGATCGATCAAACGTCATGTGAACGCTCTCTTCAACGACGCTCCGTGTCGTTTTTGATCAGAATATCAACTACAATCTCTACCTATCAACTCTAAACTCTAACTAATATAAATATTACAACACAGCTTGTGTTCGTTCAAGTGTACACAAAGACGAGCTGTGATTGGTCGGGTCGGCACGCATGCGCATACGCATCCTATATCATGAATTTCGCAGACGTCAGGAATTTCGCGCGACACCGGCGTCAAAAAGACACGGGGCGTTCCTGCCACATTTCAACAAGCTCTGACATCCTCCTGCTTTTTTCCCACACCAAGGGCCCTGCACCGGGGATTCTGTCGCCAGCAACAAAATCGCCAGTACTAGCGATAAAAATCGCCATGTGTGCGCACGGCTTAACTTCTCTACCATCGCCATCAAGATAGAATCGCTTTTTATAATGCAGGGTTTAAAATCAAGGTCAGCAAGCACCAGTTTTGCTGCCTATAACTTTCAGTCTGCTACCTGTTCTAAATGTTGGCAGCAAATACTTGCTTCCAAGAAATTCCTAATAAAGCAAGGTAAAACACTAAAGTTACAGGTAATTTCTGTTGAACGCAATGGCTAGTTGTTCATGGTTGTTTTTTCTCCAATTTGCATTGACCCTACCGTTACCGTACACACCCGTATATAAAGACCACTTTTGGCACATCTATTGATTTTCTGGTATAAAAGTTTGATACTATATTTATCTGTTTGTAATTAAGTTTTTAAACATCTCAATATAAGTGTGAGTACATAGATTAAATTATGTACAAGGTAGCCACACCATGGCAAGTATAATTACAATTACTTATTCATAAAGCAGATTTCTAGCTAATGTACCATTTCTATTGTTATTCCTAGTCATTTCTATATATAATCCCTGATCAAACACTCATGGAAAAAAACAAGGATAAATTATGAAACTTGTGTAAAATAAGATTAAATATACCTGCTCTCCAACCATTGCATCAGTTCCTTACAGTTTTGCTGCAACACATTATTTGGAGTGGCTGGTTTCAGCTTGGTTGTGATTTCCCTGAGTGAGTCATGTTGAAACAGCAAACTCAGGTCTATACTGGTTGCTGGCAAATGTCCCTCTTTATTAGACTCAGCATCACAATCAAATGTGACAGAATCATCATCATCACTGTTCGTCTGGCTAGCCGAGTTACCCATGTTTTATTAACAATGTTAATCCAATATGAAAGGAGGTAATCGTAGTCAAATAACAGGAATCCTTCAATTCACCAGGTTGCCTCAGCCGCATGACGCATCACACACCTGCAGATAAAAAACAAATAAGAGAAATGTAAGATACCATCAAGAGCACATAAAGAAGGAGAGCGTACAACGGTGAAATCCTGAAACCATGTTGCAGTATTAGTCGAATTAATAAACTTTCCCCGTTTTATTTTGATGATTCTTTGCAGTATTACTGATCAGCTGTCCTACCTTGTTTTAATATAAAACAAACCGCATGTCCCTACGCTGAGATAATGAGTGGTGAAAATCTGGTATTTTCGAAAAAAACCGACTCGAGATACCAGTACCCGAAATGTAATAGGCTGCATCATAGCTGCCCATGTGGTTTGTCTACATTTCGAGTGACGTCACGCATGTACACAACAACATTTGAAAACGAAACGCAAGTAGTGCTAGCACTTTGAGGAATAAATGCATAAATTAAAATACATGGTGTAAAGTTGTGGAAAGTGTTCAAAAAGATAGGTGAGATGTACATCTATATAAATAAGTGTTAATCTAATACTATAATCTAATAACTAATAAAAAAACTTGAATCTTGAATCTTGAATCTTGAATCTTGTTAAAAAGCCCGATCATTTTGCGTTTTGTGAGCCTTTTTTCGTGGAAGCATTGGGGAGCAGGTGCAGTTAGGAAAACTGGCATAAAATGTTCTATAGCCCTGCGGCAACTGTACGCGGGCTATAGTACTACTACTACTATTACTAGTACTAGAGCTAATAATAGTAATACTAATAGTAATATTACTAATAATACTAATAATATTAATAATAGGCACAGCACGCACAATTAGTAGTGAATTACAATCACTGTAATGTACTCGGTAGACAAGTGTGTAGTCGTAGAAGCATGCTCTGCAGTCTCATTGGTGCTGAGAGTAGTGGCTTCGTATATATAGCCTGCAATGGCTTATGACCACTCTCTATGTGGACTTCTCTGCCGAACGCGATACGATACGTATGATGAAATTTCTTGCAGGAGTGCACCACTGCCAACATTTCCTTTTTTATCTGTGCGTACCTTTTTTCCGTCTCCGTTAGAGCCCTTGATGTGCATGCTACAGGCTGCCCTTCTTGTAGTAGTACACCTCCAAGCGCAAAGCTGCTTGCATCACACTGGATTCTTATCTCCTTATCAGGGTCGTAATAGGCTAGTACAGGTGTGCTGCAGCATAGATCTCTGAGCTTGTCAAAGCTTCTTTGCTGACGCTTGTCCCAGTGAAACTCTATATCTTTCTTTGTAACCTCCCTCAACGGCTCTTCAATGGCACTAAGTTCTGGTATAAACTTAGCAAGATATTGAATGAATCCTAGGAATCGACGCACGTCTTCCTTGCTTTGTGGTGTTGGCATGTTAGCGACTGCTTTGACCTTATCAGGGTCTACCTTCAGTCCTTCTGCAGTGATTCTTTTCTTGACACTTCTCAAAGTTTAGGTTCAAGTTCCACTCCTTTGCACGTGCAACGACCTTCTTCATTATTCTGTCGTGTTCAGCTGAATCCTTTGCTGCTATGAAGATGTCATCAATTATTGCTCGCGCTCATTCTATATCTTCCAGCATTATGTCCATAATTCTCTGGTATATTTCTGGTGCCGATTTTATACCGAAGGGTAAACGTAGCCACCTGTATCTTCCTGCAGGAGTATTGAATGTTGTTAGAAGACTTGATTCGTAGTCTAGCTTGATCTGCAAGAAACCTGATTTGGCATCTATCACTGTGAATACCTTGGCTCCTGGCCTGCCTGCCAGAACTTCTTCTATGGTGGGTATTGGGTATTGTTCTCTTCGTATTGCCCGGTTTAGATCATTGGGGTCAATACATATCCTGATTTTATCTTTCTTCAGGACTACCACCATAGAGCTCACCCAGTCCGTTGGGCTTACTACTTTAGTTATTTGACCTTCACTCTCCATCTCCTTTAGCTTTGCCTTAATTTTTGGGAGGAGAGCTTGAGGCTGACGTCTTGGTCCGTGGACTACAGGTTGGACTGTCGGATCAATCCTGAAATGATATATACCTGGGAGTGTGCCAGTTGTCTCCCTTAGCTCCAGGGTATTTGTCAATCTCTTCTGTCAGTGTTACTTCGTGTATTCTTTCGATCAGACCAAGTTTCGTACTTGCTTGGCCTGACAGCAGTGGCTTTTGTTGTGCATTCACTACGTAGAATGTAACATTTGTTGTCTGATCTTTGTACTGTGCCTTCAGAGTTGTGCATCCGAGGACCCTAATCCTGTAACCGGTGTAGGACTGTTATCTCTTCTCTATTGGCACAAGATTACTAGTTGACTTTAATGACTTATACATGCTGTATGGCATGAGCGATTGTACAGCTCCTGTGTCTATCTGCACTCTCGTATCTTGTCCCTCTATGGTAATATGTTCCCACCAATCATTGGTGCTGGGGTCACTGTTGGACAATACAGTGTGTATCAGATGAGTGTAATCTGTATTGTCATCGCTGTCATAGACTATCATGTTTGCTGAGCTAGGCTTCCCTCTGCAAACTTTGGCAAAGTGCCTTTTCTTTTTGCACTTATGACAGGTTTGGTCCTTGGCTGGACATTCATTCTTAGCATGTCCGCGCTTGTGTCCACAACGAGTACAGCAGGATGATCCTTGATCTCTGCTTTGTTGCGTTTTTTCTCTTTGACCTTGCCACGGCTTGCCTTCTTGCTTGCGATGACCTTTGAACTTCTGCTTCTTTAGCACAGCATGTACTGTGGAGTCTTCCTCACGAGCAATGGCTTTCATGCTTTCTTGAGACAACTCGAAATTTTGACCTATATTCACCGCCATCTCAAGAGTAAGTTCCTCCCCTTTTTCTAGGGATTTTTCTCTCACTTTGGGATTTAGCGATCCTAGAACGATAGCGACTCTTACCATCCGTTCCTCTATAACATCAAAACCACAGTCCTTGATCAGTATTTTGAGTCCTGTCACGAAGTTGTCGAAGCTCTCACCTTGGTCCTGTTTTATTCTGTTAAAGATGACAGTTGCTCATGTTTGGTTCCTTTTCAGTGCCACATATTCACTGTACTTGTCATAAACTCCCTTTAACGTTTCGTTTTCTCGTTCAGCCCATGAGAAAGTACTGTATATTTCTCTGCCTTTGTCACCTATGTAAGTCATCATATAGTTGACCTTTTCTAGTTCTGACTTCTTAGAAAGTGGCCCTTGGAATGTGAATTCACAATGTTGTTTAAACCTTTTCCATTCCTTACCAAGATCCCCTGCTCTCCAATTCATAGCAGGTTTGTCTTGACTACCGCCTTCTGCCATGATGTACGTGTTTTAACAGGTCGTAAATTATACAGTCAGTTTATCGATTTTACTCCACAGCTAACACAATCATGCTCAGTTCACAAGTATCACTTTTTTCTTGGCATACATTACTCACTCTTGTCTTGTTTGCATTCGTCAAGTTGGGTTCTTGCTTCCATAAAACAATGTCGAAAAGTCAATGGCTGCCGGCGGGAATTCAGCATTCAGACGAGTCTGAACTTTTGACGGATCCTTTTCGCACAAATCTTCAGTGTTGACTTCTCATACACAGTTCATTTAATGCCTTAAGTATTCGTTTCAATGTTCTCGTACTCACTTTTCCAGTTCCACTGTTTTATCTTGTCATTGTTTTAATTGAAGTTATTCGAACTTCTGACACCATGTAATGTACTCGGTAGACAAGCGTGTAGTCGTAGAAGCATGCTCTGCAGTCTTATTGGTGCTGAGAGTAGTGGCTTCGTATATATAGCCTGCAATGGCTTATGATCACTCTCTATGTGGACTTCTCGAACCAACTAGCTACTAACTACTAGCTATTAACTACTTCGCACCAATTAGATACACACAGTTTCAGGAACGCACAGCGAATGAACTCAACGAGTTACACACTATGATCCTGAAGGGATGGCCAGACACCAAAATGGAGGTGCCCCATTCCACAAGGGAATACTGGAATATCAGAGATGAACTATCTGTATATGATGGTGTAGTGTACAAATCTATGAGAATAGTTGTACCACCTAGCATGCGGCCAGATATGCTGTCACAGATCCATGCATCCCACATGGGAATAGTAAAATGCAAGAAAACGGCTAGAGAAGCACTGTTCTGGCCAAACATGGCACAACAAGTGCAAGATCTGGTAAATGACTGTGCTGAATGCAACACATATCAGCAGAACCAGGCAAAGGAAACATTAAGTCCTACAAAAACACCAGAACTGCCAAGGATAGAAGTAGTATCGTCACAATAGACTACTTCTCCAAATACATCGAGGTCGACAAGCTACCAGACTTAAGCAGCTTGAGCACCATCGAGGCCCTAAAAGTGCAAATCAGTCAACATGTATGGCATACCGAAGAAGCTGCGTACTGACGATGGTCC
>NW_014577190.1:446209-454727 GCF_000485595.1 Priapulus caudatus | reverse complement strand
TTGTAAAACGGGAAAATTTATATTCGATGTTGGATATTGTAAAACGGGAAAATTCATATTCGTCTTGGTATGAATCTTGTACATTTCATTACTTGTGTCACATAGAGATGGATTCTCATTATTTATTTTATTGTAAAAGAAGAGAGATGTAACGTTTAACAACATATGATTTACGACATTGTTACGTCATACTGTTATCGACATTAAACCTGGCTTTACGACTACACTGTACACACTTGTCTACCGAGTACATTACAGTCACCAAGTCCAAGGGTCAATTGCCCACAAAACAAACCGTGATTGGCCTTGCCAACCCACACCTCCAAGCGAAATGAGCTAACTACGCCCTTGCTCTTGTAGTTGTAATGTATGACGATGTTCCCTCAAACTTCAGACAGTGTATGATGGGCATTTCTTGTCAGTTGGACTTAAGAGTTGGACTCCAAGGAAAGTCAAGTGTTTAGGCCCTAGCCGCGAGTAGGCCCTACTTTATTTACCATTTTTGGCATTTAGTAATTTAGTTTTTTACTATAATTTAGGCCTATAATAATAAATATTTTTTGTTAATAACCGAGAAGCCATAACACCAGCACAGTACTAGTGTAACGGCTATTTCGAATGGCTTATGCAATCATATATATTCACTACTAACCTAATCGTCAAACCAAGCCATTTGCGATGGACGACGGACGATGGAGGATGGACTTTGCGATAACTTTGCAATGCCGGTCGGACGGCTATGGTGGCTCCATCCAGCGAAAATGTCAGTAGTTCGCTCAGACATTGTCACTTAACAAAAATGGGAATTTCTGTGGAATAAAATATCCTATCGTTCTTTTAATATTTGTAAAGGTAGCTTGCGTGTCAGCGTGTAGTAGGTGACGTTCCTAACCAAAAAAAAATTGAGAAATGGGTTACTCGCTAAGTATCTAGTATTTGTTTGCTCCAGAAGGTGGTGCGAGGTAGACTGGTACCCGTTCGCCACCTTCACTCCGGCATATATCCTTCGCTATCCTTCGTTAGTGTAGTGTGTGGAACTGTCGACCGGATACCAGTCTAGGTGCGAGGCAGTCTAAGCATAGACGGGTTCTACCGATCGAAAAACCCGTTTGGCTCTTTCCGTCATTCCGAAAAAAGAATTATGTTGAAAAAAAACCCGCTATTCTGTTGAATGGTCCGAGGGTTCCCGATTGGGGTTCTACTACTAGGGTTAAAGAAAGAACACAAATTGAAAACATAATACATAAGAATACCTCGGACAGCTTGCCTGATCCCTTTCTTCTCTAAAAAAATTAATTAACATTAAAAACGAGTAGACATGAAACCACTGTAACCCGTTGATAACCAATGACTGTACTTATTTTTGGTGGGGCCACACACTGCATGTCAGCCTCACACGCACACACAGGCACGCACCACACGCAGCACAGGCACGCTGCACAGCACAGGCACGCAGCACAGGCACACCACACAGGCACGCGCGCACGCACACACGCGTGCCCGGGGGGGTCATTATATATGCCGGTATTACCCCATGTGCGTTCCAAATTTTGCGGGTTAGGGGGGTGTTTTTCAACTTCTAAAGCGGGCCCGCACGGGAGCAAATAGGCCTCGCTTTACAAAGCTAAATCCGCCAATAGCCTCGGGCATCAGTCAGAGTTAAGCACCGCCGCCCGCAGTAGGGCCCCCTCAGGCGAGCCTGCCTCTCATTCCCTCCACTTTTTGCCTCTTCCACTTGTTGCAAGACCTCGAAATAGGGCTGTAGGAGTCGGGTAGGGACTCCTTTCATCTTGTGTATGCAATAGGCGACGGCGTGGATATTTTCATTGTGCATGCATAGGCAGGTGGTATCTTTAATTGTTGTCTGCAATAGGGGGTAGGGTTTTCTCAATGTGCAGTTCGACCTGGGGCCTATTCATTTTTAGGTGAGACGCCATGGGGTACATACGGATATATATGTGCCCCCCGGGCATGCCGCGTGTGCACTCTCACGCATTCGGTAAGACTCACGCGAATCTAACTCAGGCATTAGTACTAACTCTCGAGCAGCGCGCTCACTCTGTATTACTGTGTTGCCACGCATAGCAGAAACAAGAGAACGGTACCTAAATATATACAGTGTTACTAATACATCCTATAAAAGCAAGAACTCAGGTATTCGTATTACATACATGGTTACGGGCTATGTTTATACTGTTTAAAAACTGCGCACAGGAAATCGCGAATGGCCATTGTATGAATTTCAAGCTGAAAAATGCGAAGCTCCATGCATTGTTCAGGGGCGTTTCAGCCGTATTGCCGTATGCGGAAATACCGTCTAGTTTCAAAGTGTCCTTCGAAATTTTGCGCTAAAAATACAGAAACACTTTGATGGCAATTTGGCTTATATTCTTTTTGTTTTTTCTGCGGATTCATTGCAGGATTGAAGGAAATCGAAAATTTTACATAGGTAACAAAACTAGCTTTAATATCGAAAAAGATGGTAAGCGCAGGCAAATAGAGCGATAACATTCCATATGGTTTTTAGCTATTGCTGCTTGACTAAGATTTGTGTGGCTCAAATGCGTGGCTCATTTGCAATGGTGTGCCAGGTACCCTTGAAATTTTTAAATTTCCCTGCGGTGTTAGGCCCCTAGACCCCCCGCCGGATGCTTCGCTTCCGCGCCTAGCTGACGGCGCCCACTGGGGGGGGGGCGGTGCCCTTTTGGGGGATGTGTGCCTTAAATTGGGAAATACTGACACTGTCTAGCTTCAGCCCTGATTGGTTGTGGGGTATTATATTATATATCAATAATTACATGATAACATACATAATACATATGCTGGCGTGTGTGTACGTTGCCGCGCGCGCGAGTGTGTACAATCTAGAACAATCAGGAAGATACTTATAGACTATAAGCTATTGAAACTATATTACCCCGTATAGTATATATATATATATATATATATATATGATATTATTATTTTTTTCTTTCTATATTTTCCCAAATTGTTATATAGTCGCTCGTCTTTGTTGCAGTCTGTTGGTCCATTATTCTTTATTTCGTTGTATTATAATAAAATAAAAACTTTATAATTTTATATTATACATATATATAATTATATTGATGTGCCTTTTCTGTCCCAAGTTTCAGTCGCGGTCATTGCGCTGTATATAATTACAGTTTTATGTGCAGTCATAGACTAAGATTATGGTTTTAACTTTATTATTATATTATTGTTATAGTTTATGATGCAGCTCAGTGGTCGCGGTGTACGATGCGGCGGTTTCGGTACTTACATCTTGTATTCTATGTCTATGATGGAACCCATCTACAAATATACTGCACCAGTTGTTATAGTAACTATAACAGCCAGCCATTCAGCGACCAGATAACAAATGCAAGATCGGCTCACCCAATCAATGAAAGACTTAATAACCGTTGATATTTTCCCAGCGATGGTGGATCGTCGATCCAGAATAAGAAGCAATTCAGGTTACTTTATATTATGCATATGTTTACTCTGTGTAAATAATTACCCTTTATCGTAATATTATGTTATTACTGTTTTTGTAATGTCACTAAATTCACTCTATAATCAGCATCACTATTAGTAGTTCAGATGTATTACCTAGTCAGTGCTAGTATCATGTAATGATGTATGATGTACCTAGATACAATAATGTAACCCAAACCCATAGCGGATAACCCCCTATCCGCTTGGGTTCGGGTTACATTATTGTATCTATGATGTACCGTACTTTGTCGCGAACTCCGTCATCATAAAATTATCAAATCAATGACAATGATATGCATGATAATGTCACAATGAACAATTAGCATCTTCTGTCAGCATCATTAATTTTCTTCATCACAATCACTGTCTAGATTTTACTTAATCACAAACTCTGATTAGTGATGAGCAAGTTGAAGTTAGAACTTAGAAAGAAGAACGAAATATGTATGTATGTATGTTTCATGTATGTATGAACGGGAACCTTTCCTTTAGATCGGTGTTTCCCTTTTTATTTTTGATAGTTTCCCACCGGTAATTTCACTTTACCGGGAGATTTTGTTCCGGAGCTTCCAGGCTGTTTCTAACTAGTAATGTTTAACTTGCTCTACCCAATCCCCATAACATCTATGTTCATTTAGCCCCAAGATGGTGAGCATCACCTGCCTTTCCTCCAGCTGTGACCCCCACTTCTTGGAGCCTGTCCCACATGATCTTCCGTAGGTGTTTGTATGCCGGGCAAACTAACAGGAAATGCTTTAGTCCTTCTGGTTCTCCATTATTGCACACAGTGCAATTTTCTTCCCCTAACCATCTCCTGGTTCTTTTATTTACGGGGAGGCATCCCGCTCTACATTGGTACAGCAGCTTACTGCCGATTTTATTATGATTGTAAAAGGTTTCTTGTTTAGGAAATGTTTTCCCTTTATATATATAGCTCTGCTTTTATTTACCATCCCCTTTCTCCATCTGACTGTGCTGCCTTTTATAATGATTTTCTCCACCGTATTGTTCCATGATTCGCTCGTCTATTCCAATCCGACGTAAAATTTCGTGCACTGCCAGCTTTCGCTATTCTCCTACATTTCCTCTCTTCATCCATATAATTTAATCTCCCTAAGTTTGCTCTTCGCTTTTCTGTCCTCAAACGTGGACCATCCAAGCTCCCCCCTTATTGTTTCAATACCTGCGTAAGGTGGAGCACCTAATGGTTCCCTGCCAAGCTGGTTTTGGGTATTTTCAAGGGCTTGGAGAGTGCATATATTTTTCTTATCCTTATATATATATATATATATGATTATGTCATTTTCATAGGTTAGGGCAGGTACTGCTACTGTCTTCCACAGTTCGCTCCCTACCCAGTAACTGCTGCAGCTATAGTGTGCCTTCGTTGCTATTGAGCGGTATTTTCTTGCCTTTACTCGCACTTCACCTTCATGTAGTTCGACACAGTTTTCTATGTTATTGTTTATTTTAATTCCTAGGTATGTGTATTCGTTAACGGTTTCTAGACTTAGCCTCCCTAGTTTGAAATTTGCATTCTCATATTCCGCCAAGTATTATTATTAAAAATCATGACTTGAGACTTGTCTTCGCCGTATATCATTTTGTAGTGTTTTGCAAAGCCTGCAGCCACATCTAGTAATTCTTGCAGTTCCCTTTCATTATCTGCTATCAAGACCACATCATCAGCATACAGCATCCATGTGGTTCTTTCCCTCCCTACACCTAGTTCTTCATTTTTCCTTTCTAGTCTATGAGATAGCTCTCTTATATAGATGGCAAAGAGCAACAGTGATAATAAGCATCCTTGTTTGACCCCTCTCGTGGATTTAACCCAACCTGATTCATATGGGCCTAGGCTAGCCTTAGACTCATTTCCCTCGTACATGGCCTTTATTAGCTGGCTAAATTTGTCCCCTAACCCAAGTTCTGAGTTCACGTAGTAGTTTCCTTCTATCTATCCAGTCGTATGCTTTTTTAAAGTCTAGGAAAGCTACATACAGGGTTGATTCCTGTATTTTGCCCTCTGTATGCTTTGGGTCAGAATATAAATGTTGTCACTTGCGCGTCTGTCCCTTCTGAAGCTATTTTGGAGTTCCCTAGAAATCCGGAGTCTTCCAGCAAGTTTTCTGGGCGAGTCCTAATAGCCACAGGCACAGGTTATACCTTCTCCCTTCTCATTTCTTTAGGTCGTGAGAAAATCGCAAGCAAATGTAATGACCAAATCTTGTAGCTAACAAAGTGCTGTACGAAAACGTACCAATAACTAACTTCTGATAACCGTTTCTATGTACTTATTAACATGCCGTTATTACCCATACATGCGCGCTATTGCCAAGTATGTAGTTACATGCCAGTGAGCATTTTTGAGGTTTGATAAAGGAGAAATTCAAACAAGGCAGCTATTACTGTTTGAATTCTGCATGCTTTTTCCGCACTCTTGCTAGTCTCGCATTAGTTCTTGCTCATGCACAGTAATTCAAGTATAAGGAGTTTGCCAAACTTCAAGAACGTAACTCCTTTCCAAATTAACTGATTATAACATGAATACCGAGGCAAATACCAGTTAATAAATGTGCCATATGTGAGAATACGCTAACAAAATATAACAAGGTAGGTCAAATGTGGTAATACGATTGTTTTAATTACGAAGATTTGTTTCCAAGCTACAAGATTTTTCGTATAGAAGGGTGTCAGGCTCGTACAGCGTGAGACAGTCGGTAGGACTGGTCAGGCTAGGAACAAGATAGCTGGTAAGCAAGCAAAGAAAGCTAATTTTGAGGCCAAAGAAATGGGCAGGATAATTAGCAGCTCAATACAGGGTTTCTTACACATTTAAGATGATAAGAGCTACAGTGGCGCACCGCCGTTTTCAAATTTAACATCGCCGTTGTGAAAATGCTGTTCAAATTGTTAAAATTTTGCTGGAGGAGACCCTCAGAACCCCTCCCCCCTCTCCCTCTCTCCCCCCACGTCTGCCTGCAGCGTCCACATGCGTACCTACTGCACGTCTTTAAATCCATCATGTGCATTTTTAGCTCAGCTGACGAAGTCAGATGCAGCTTGTAGAATTGCATGATTGTCCGTCCTTCTGTCAACAGTTGGGCACAAATCTTAACCGCTCGACGTACGGTCTTGATATTCGGGACGGCGGGGGGGATCGCGAAAAGGACTCGGGATGTTGAATTTGGGGGGCAAGGGTCAAAGGTGAAGATGGGTCAAGATGTGTCAATGGAGGGGGAATATTTCCCCCTTAACTTAAGGTATAGGAGGAAATACGGAATTGCGGCACAAATCTCAATGGCTTGACCTACGCTCTTAATATTCGATGTATAGTGTGATGGGAGGAAACCCATCACCAGCGCGAATTTGGAGGTCATAGGTCAAAGGGCAGTGGGGGCAGGTCAGATATCAGACATTTTCTGAGGACATGGTCTATTACGGACCTAGTGTAAAACTTTTTTGTTAAAAGGGGAGAAGAGATGGAAGGAAGATCGGAGTATAAAGTGAGGCGAAGAAATGAGTAGGGAGAAGGGGTAGAATTGGTTGGGAGGGTGGAGCGAGAAGGTGGATGAGGATTAAAGGAACAGGTGGAAAAGTGGTATGAAAGATCGGATGATAGTGGGTAGAGGTGAATGAGGAGGGAGAAGGCAGGGAAGAGTGATGATACTCTACACCCTTTGACCTATCAATAGAATTTTGTTTTGGCTGTCTAGCACACATACTTATAAAAGACAATGCATAGGCCTTACAGACATCTGCTTAGTAATGAACGTATGTAAATCTCTCCAGAAATTTTCACAGATTTCTCCTTTGGAATTCAATCCATCACAGCCTCATTAGTATTGTAATCCTCATCACTGTCAGTAACCTAATCGTTAACAGGGGCCTTCGTTCATACAAACTGCCCAACATAAAGGTACTACATGTGGTTCGTATGCCAGCAGGCCAGTATGTACACTGAATGAGGTAACGAGTAGTGTTCACTGCTTGAGGCAAAGATTTGGCCCATTGAACCATGTTATCAGGAGCAAGACAATAGACAGATGTCTGTTATGTTTTCCATGATGCTATAATACTGTGAGTTCTTGAACTCTTGTTAATTAGTAACTGACCTAGTGAGAATAATAATCTAACAGAGATTAAAGTGAAGTGATCAGAATAAACAGGAATTGAAATTGACCTGTTCAGGTCTTCAAAGGAGCTGTGAGCAAAATTCTAGAATTGTTAAAAATGACAGGTTTTCCCAACTGCTGTACTTTCAGATTTTTCCTTATGGATATTTCACTGCAAGTGAACTAGAGACGGGTTTTGTGCACCTGACCAGTGGAGGAGTTTCCCATTGGTGCTCTAGAAGTGGGTGCATTAAAATGTCGACGCTAACAGAGGAATCGGACCTGGACCGGAGTAGCCCTACTGCATATGACGATATCGCACACATAGAACTCCGACAACAGAAAATCGAAAAGCAGGTAGAGTAGATTTATACTGGAGCTTTTGCAGGGTTTCTTATACATAAGGGGCACAGTGGCGCACTGCCGTTGTCAAATTTAACATCGTCGTTGTGATGCTCAAATGCAGTCCAAGACATTCAAATTTTTAAAATTGTGCTGGGGAGAACCCCTCCCCCCTTCTGCCTGCAGTGTCTGCCTTTGAATCCATGCGCGTTTTATTCCAAAACAGGCCATTGCCTCCTTTGTCTAATTTTCCCTCGGAAGAAACCCTGTTTTGGTGGGCATGTTCTCATGTCTATTTACACGAATTATTTTATATATTATTGACCTTTAGTCAGACCTGGTCAGTACTCAGCAGTAGTTGTTTACATATATTTCTAGGTACTTGATGGTGTTAATCATTCGATTGCATCCGGTATGTCAGGGTTCTCCCCAGGATGAAATTCAAACAGGGGGGAGGGGTAGGGGGAGGGGAGGGGGAGGGGGAAAACTAGGGGGAGGGGGACGGGGGAACTAGGGGGGTCCGGGGGGCGTGTAGTTTTTACCGTACGACTAAGTTAATGCGT
>NW_014577190.1:402373-446199 GCF_000485595.1 Priapulus caudatus | reverse complement strand
ACAGTTAGTGACAGGTTAACTGTACATTGTCAGGTTAACTTGTGTACTGTCTTCAGTGCATGCGTGGTACGGTCAAAATACACGCGTCGTCGGATGTCCTGGTCGAACGGCAATTCTTGACGATCGATTCCCGCGCTGCAAACTTTTATTGTGGTGGAATTTAAACGGGGCGCAACGATTCAAACAGGGGGGAGTTTTCCCAAACGGGGCGCAACGATTCAAACATGGGGGAGTTTTCCCAAACGGGGCGCAACGATTCAAACAGGGGGGAGTTTTCCCAAACGGGGCGCAACGATTCAAACAGGGGGGAGTTTTCCCAAACGGGGCGCGCGCGCCCCGTTTGCGCAACGTAGGGAGAACCCTGTATGTGTATGTGTACAGCCAGCTGCTCTTTCATGTGTTATCATGCTCTGACATCTTATTTCGTCCAGAACATGCACATCTATTTTTACATACGGTAAAACTTAAAATATTTTAATTATCAGGTTATATAATTTGCTGAAAATTTCAGCTTAAAATCTGAAAAGATATCTAGACAAACAGTAATTACTGTTACTACGAATTACGAATTAATTCGTTTTTCTGCAAAGCAGTGTTTTAAAATATATTTTAGTTTAACAAAAAACACTAACCCTAGTAGTGTTAGAAATATTTGTAGAAACAAGTAAAGGTCTATAATATATAATACTACATGCTTTGTGCCATTTCAAGAAACTTCTGAAATCATCTTTTACTTGTTCGGATGGGGTTTTGGTATTTCACACATACCACTATGTACTGATACGTTAATATTATAGTGTCTGCCATAAGGCAGTTTTGTCTGTAATCAACTAGCAATTAGCTGTAATCTACTAACCATTGGAGCAGTGTACCATTGGAGAGGTGAGTTACAATTTTGTGAATACGAATATCCCATTAATTACATGGAGACAGTCAATGAATATAAATCTAGTAGATACTAGGTATCCTCATCCTACCACTACCAGTGGATCTTTTATGTGTTCTGTGCATATATATATATATATATATATATATGAGATTTTATGGGTGGAAAAGAACGGTGGGTATTTAGATTTAGCTAACATTTATTATTTATTTGAGAGTTTGTGATATAATGTGATTTTATACTACAATATCACAATAAAAAAACAGCACATATATTTTGAAAACAAATTGTATCAGATGCAAAAATTCGCTCGTACTCTCTAAATAAATTCAGTAAATTAGAGACTATAGCAATCTCAACCACTTGAAAACTGTACAATCTGCCTTATTTGAGAGTACTCACTAATTGCCACAGATGATACACAGTTTTCCTACATTGCCTAGTTAAAATGTAAGAATGGGTCAATAAGCTCTTAGTCATCCACCTATGCCTACCGCTGCAGCATTATGCTTCATCCATGTAGTGTGGATGCTGCTGCTACTAGTAGTCAGTATAGCTTCCATGGATCAATGTTTCAGGACAGCACACAACTGAGCGCTCCTGTGCAGGTGTGCACCTCTAATCTGTACACATAGCCATATCAGTGATGTAGATTAACACTTGCTCAGTCGCTCAAGGATTCACGATGATTTATTGGGTGCTACGATTACGTCAATACAATTTGCTTGCTCTTTCCTAGAATCCCGATATATTTTTGATGACTAGCATAAAAACTACTTCAATCTATAGTTGAAACTGCTAAGAAAAGACTTGCAGTTCTTTTTTTGATACACGTGCTCTGAAATGTCATGCTCGTAATACATAATGAAACATCATTTTAGTGTTAATTTCCAATTTCCAACATGAATTCCAAACTTTTGGATTCATGCGTGCACGCGTGTGTGTGCGTGTGCATGTGCGTATGCGCGTGTGTACATATATATACCAATGTTGTGGCAGCTTAATTTAGACGTAATACTTCGTAGGATTCGATCTTGGATTAAATTGTGCATTCTCGCATTATACACATTCAATAGAGGTCGATTTTTTTAAATATCATGTGTGCATTATGGTGAAAACCCCTTTCCCTAGGAAACAAATTGGGATTAGTGCCCGTTTGAAGGTTGTTCACATATTCTGCAATCAAAGTACTTTGGTTTTTCAGTGACAGGTCGTGCGGCTAAATGAATCTGAGTAACCTACAATTCTGTCAATATATTTGCCAGAATTAGCCGCGTTCACACGTAGCAAGAAATCCGTTATTTAGCGTTCACACGAGGCAAAATGCGCAGTCTAAGAAATACGGTATTTAAACAGATCCGGTATTTCATGTAAATGCGCGGCTTCTCAGACCCCGAATAATTTGCCGTTCTTGAGAAATACCGGATCTCTTGGACCGCGCATTTCCTCGGGTGAACGCTAAGTACCGGATTTCTGAAGCCGCGTATTTTATAGCCTGGTCCGAGCTCGACAGTTCCAGTGTAACGCGAGTGGAACTGTCGAGCGCGGGCCAGTCTACGTATTTGCAGTTGGTGCGCATTGCATTGTTTATTTCACATTGTTTGCTTGATTGTTTAAAGCAGCTCGTAGTTTGCAAATACGGCATTTCTGGAGCCGCGAATCAGCGTGTGAACGCTCGGCCACGTATTTGTCTCAGATTCAGTATTTCGCAAATACCGTATTTCATAAATACGAGGTCTCGTGTGAACGAGGCTATTCATGACAGGCTGTTGCGAATAAAGGTCATCTATTGCTGACATGTTTCTGTAGCCTCTAATGTTTGGCACTTCATGTGGAAACTCATTTAGCTGCCCTGGCTGAGCAACTATATTGTGGAATTGGTAATTTTGAAGATACACTAACAACCACCATTTACATTATGTGATAAATGGAAATAATGACTCAAACCCATGTATATCGACCAGACAGGGGAAATGACAAAAGTGGCCTTTATCGACAGATGGCTTTTCTATAGAGGAGACATTTAGGCAGACATTTTGAATTTTTATCGAACGAGATTTATCACCCTGAATTTTTGCAGTGTCATACTATTTTTATCGTGCCCTTATTATTCTAGTTTCCTGTTTTTTTAGCTGGTTCCACCCGTTTGAAAGATCCTGACCTGTTGTAGAAGTCAGGAGGGCCAATGAGAGAGAATGAAAACATTATCATAGGAGGAGGAGAGAATGGGTATAAGAAGAAGGTAGAAAAAGAGATAGGGAGGCGAGAGAGCAAGTGGAAATAGCTGAGGGTGGAAAGAGAGGACGGGAAGGAGGAGGGGGTGCAAGAGGAGAATATATAGAAATGTGAAGGAGGGGGTAGAGGTGACAGGGCGAGTCAGGAGATAGTGGTGCTAGCACTTTAGCTATCGCCTGTGTGACTTGCAATTTTAACCGGAACATTACCTTAATTGGAATTTGAGTGTATATTATGAATATGATACAATTGTGTGAAAATATATGCCTGAATTTTCTGTTATCACACATTTACTTTTATTATTAGACATTGAAAATCAACACGTAGGCACCACACGACTTCTATGGCCCCCTGACGAAGTTTGCACTTTTTAATTTTTATTTTGCCCCTCTCAGACTGGACAAATTTTCATAACTAATTACTATTTATCTAGATTACTTTCTGTGTAGGATAAGTGCATGCATAATCTAGTTAAGACTAACAGCAGTTTATATTAGTTAAGACTAATATATAAGTTATTACAATCCTTCTTCTCTTAATTAATAATAATGAATGCACTCGGCTGTTGCGTACAGCTAAAACCTTGACAGGTAGTGGCAAAACCAACGTGTAAGGAAACGATCATCAACAGTTTTAAAACATTTATACTAGTGAATATTAAACCACATGATTTTTTATGTGGCTTCATTTACGTCTACTGTAATTTGAAATATACGTTAAACCTACACTAATGGTCCCCTTTAGCTCGCTGGACCAGTGTACACTGTCAAAGGTTGATAGCACAATACAAAAAAACCGACTGCCTTAAACAGGTGGCCACTATGCGCGGTTATTGTCACGTAACCTTTTTCAGTGGGGTAATCGTTGAATACTGCTGTAAACAGATGGCCACTCTGTGCGGTTATTGTCACGTAACCTTTTTCAGTGGGGTAATCGTTGAATACTGCTGTATACAGGTGGCCAGTTTGTAGAGGTTGCTGCTAAAAGCCACGTAGTTGATTTTTTAGCTGCTACTGAAATATATAGCTTTTGAAAACCTTGTGATGACCCTTGGTTATAAATACTACTAGCTAATTCAAATGTCTTGTATCTGTAATAACTGCTAATAACTGGTAATAACCGATAACAGCTGATAATGTAAACCAGACTCGACAGCAGGGAAAGCCACGTCAACACTGGAGAGCTAGTGCTTCCCCCTATAAACAATAGCCACGGTCATCACACGCCGAGGCGTGAGTGGTTGAGTCGGTCGAGTTAACCTCATCACATGGCACGCTACCACGTCCCTCCATCCCTTGACCAGAAACACTCCTCAGAGGTCCAGCCTCGGAGGCGGCACTCCACGGGTGAGCCGAGCTGAGCGACGCACTGGTGGAGCAGCTCGACGTGAAGACGCCGGCTGCCCAGCCACAGGCCCACCAGGTGCAGCCTCAGAGGCAGCGACCTGAGCCTCAGCTGCACGCAGGGCCGGCAGTGGTGGATCCTCACGCGGAACCTCACGGCTCGTAACCTCGGGCAGCACAGGAAATTCCGGCTTAGCTGGGTCCTCAACCTGTTCAGGCAGTGCGGGTGCATCCAGGTTGCCGGTGCATTGTAGAAGGTGGTCCTGATGACGACGCACAATACGACCATCCTGGAGCTGGGCCGTGAATTCCCACGGATTCGCAGCATACTCCCATGGATGTAGTGGTGCTTTTGCTGGCCTAGATCGATTCACCTGACATGATATGCAGCTTTTCACTCTATCTTCCAGATCACTATCCATAGAAGGCCACCACACATAGTTGCGTGCCAGGCTTTTCATGCGTGATGCGCCCGGATGGTCCTCATGAAGCTCTTCAATCAGTGCCGCACAATGGACGTCAGACCCATTACACGTGTACCCCACAACACACACCCGTCCTCGCATGGCAATTCCGTTCTCCGACGGAAGTAAGGCATCAGTTCCACTGACGGATTGTTATCAGGCCAGCCCTGCAGCACATATTGAACAACACGTGCCAGGACTGAATCCGATTTAGTGTCCTGCTGAATCATTGTGCATGTCACAGGACATCCTTCTAGGTGCTGCATCAAGTTGACTATTGATGGTGGTACCGGTATCTCCACAGTCTGAGGTAGTGGAAGCCTACTTGGCACATCTGCATTCGCTATGGATGGGCCAGGTCTGTAGACGAGCTCGTAGTCGTAGCCTTGTAGGATGAGTGCCCATCTCTGCAATCGAGCCGATGCCAGTTGTGGAACTGCCTTCAGCTCCCCCAGTAGACCTAGTAAAGGCTTATGATCAGTGACGATTTTGAAATGTCTTCCCCACAGGTACTTGTGGAATTTCTTGACGCCCACTATTCATGGCCAATGCTTCTTTCTCCACCTGAGCATAGTTCTTTTCAGCTGGTTGCAAATCCTGGAGTGATAGTGCTCAGACAGGATGCTCATCACCATCAATCTCGTGAGCCAGGACCGCACCTACTCCATAGGCTGAAGCGTCACAAGTCAGCAACAGGGGTTTATTGACATCATAATGAGTCAAGACAGGAGCTTTCCGCAGGAGCTCCTTATCAGCATTGAAAGCTCGGTCTTGATCGGTGCCCCAACTGAACACATATCCCTTTTTTAAGAGCCGATGCAGTGGTTCAAAAGTGCTTGCCAAGTGTGGTAGGAACCGCAGGTAGAAGGTCAGCATACCTAGGAAAGCCCGGACTTGTGTCACATCTTTGGGCTTTGGTGCGGCCACAATTGCGATGACCCTGTTGTCCAGTGTAGCCAGACCATCCTTGCTGATTTGATGACCAAGGTACTGCACGGATGTCATGCCGAAACAGCACTTGTTCTTCTTTAGCCGCAGGCCAGCCTCAGCGAGCCGTTGAAGAACTTCCTCCAGATTGGCCTGGTGTTCTTCCTTAGAAGCGGCGGACACGAGAATGTCAGCAAGGTATACCGCAGTGCGAGGGATTCCTGCCAGCAGATTCTCAATCATCAGCTGGAAAATCGCTGGGGCCGATGAGATTCCAAATGCGAGTCGACTGTAGACAAATAAGCCTCTGTGAGTGTTTATGGTATTATACTGCTTACTTCTCTCATCAAGCTCAATTTGTTGGTAAGCATGTGCCATGTTCAGCTTGGTGAACAGCACACCTCCCGACAGCGTAGCGAAGAGATCTTCAGGCGTCGGAAGTGGGTAGCGGTCTACATCCGCAAACCGGTTCACCGTGACCTTATAGTCACCACATATATGCGTACCGTGTTATCCGGTTTCAAAATAGGCACAATGGGTGCTGCCCACTCAGCAGAAACCACCGGCTGAATGATGTTTGCCTCGATTAGGCGGTCTAGTTCCTGATCAATCTTGGGCTTCATCAGATATGGCACAGTCCTAGCCTTACAGAAGACTGGAGTTGCCTCTGACTTCACATGAATTGAAGCGGTCACATTCTTCATCGTGTCAAGTTCATCACAAAACAGCTCAGGGTACCAAGAGCTCGGGCTCGAGTCAGCTCGGTTCGGCTGCTTTTCCTTCAGCAGGTGGATTGTTTGCCAATCCAGTTGTAGAGTGCATAGCCAGTTTCTCCCCATGAGAGTAGCACCCCCTCCAGTTACCACCAACAACGGCAAGGTTGCTCGCTGGCTGTTGTGCTCGACAGAAGCTTGGAACTCCTTGCAGGTTCGTACTGGCTCACCAGTATAAGTTCGAAGCTTGACTGTGCTCGGCTGAGTCTAGCCTTGTTCTGGCCAAATATATTCCGATATGTGGTTTCCCCTATGAGCGATAATGAGGCACCTGTATCAACTTCCATCGGTAACATTTGGCCATTCACCTTGACTTGAACGATGATCGGAGGTTCTGAACGAGTGCTGCTCACTGTATAGACTGAGTAAAGCTCCTCCGAAGCAGCAGATGATGGCGTCGTCTCAACCATGTTCATCTGATTTCTCTGCTTGGAGCGACACACCTGCGAGATGTGTCCTGTCTTGCCGCAGCTAAAACAGGTTTCACTCTTGTAACGGCAGCTATTCGGTTGATGCATACCCCCTCAGCGGTAGCATTCCGAGCGGAATGGCATTTTCTCTTCTGTTGCTTGAGCAAGTTTACGCAGGGGCGCATCCCGGTACTGCTGCGTTGCCCAGTACTACTCTGTTGCCTAGTCGAGTTAGTACTACTGTGCTGGCCAGGGTTTGGACGAGTCCAAATCTTGTTGACAGCAGTGAGTTAGACTTCTGAATATCCTGGGCATTCTTGCCCGCCAGCTCCATTGCTGTCGCAATTTCTAGGCCTCGCTTTAAATCAAGTTGCTTCTCAGATAACAACCGACGCTGGATTCCCTCACTCTTTACCCCAATCACTAACCTATCTCGCAGCATCTTGTCCAGGGTATCATCAAAGTTACAGTCTTTGGACAGTCTCCTCAGCTCTGCCATGAACCCCGAAATCGATTCAGATGCTCCTTGTACCCTGGTGTGAAATTTAAAACATTCCACTATCTCGGCAGGCTTTGGCGAAAGGTGTTCCTTCATCACGTCAATTAACTCCTCATAGAGCTTGGTGGCTAGGTTATCCGGCGAGCACAAATTTCGCAGCAGCCTGTATGCCCCTGGCCCCATGACGGTCAATAGCACAGCCCGTTTCTTTAAAGGACAATTGAAGTAAAATTTTATAACTTCTGTAACGTTTTTATACATAGAAATACATTCAATAACGTATTCCATTTCAAATCCGGCGCCCAATTAGTAAGAAACACATGAATATTAATCTAGGTCATGTGACGTCACAGCCCCATGTTGAAACACGCCATTATATAGCGTAACAGTGCTAACACGCTAGTATATGTTATGCTAGGTGAAAGTACCCTATTGTTAGCAGCAATACACAAACATGTAGCCTGTAAATGTACTTATATTCCATGTACATACATATTACCTGTGTGGCATATCGGCATTCACCGGTATATGTACCAGTCGACCTCTCCGCGTCAGAGATGTTTGTACATGTAACAGAATACATGTCCGATCTCTCGACAGCGACGCGTGATAACGCCCGGTGATGCAGTTGTACTCGCATGCCCGTCACCCTGGTAGCGTCGAACTGGTCTACAATAACCCTGGTCTTCTCATTCTCGATGGGAGGCATATACCCCTCTCAGCGTGGGCCGGTACCTCATTAATTCACAAACACTACAAGAACACCAGTATTTGTCTACAGTCCTATCTGGTACCGAAGCTTCCATTCCGCCATGAATTGTGACTGTTCTGATTCTTGAGAAGCTTGTGCCGACTCTTCGCGTTGCTTTTTCAGACGATTCTTCTCAATTTCTTTTTGTGTATATTCAGGCTCAAAGCTATATCCAACTGGTAAATCACTATAAATATCATCATCATCTGAGTAATCACTAGAATCATTGAAATTATCGCTTTCTGTCTCCATCTTATACACCACACGCACTATGTTTACATAATGGCGTGTTTCAACATGGGGCTGTGACGTCACATGACCTAGACTAATATTCATGTGTTTCTTACTGCGGATTTGAACTGCGGGCGCCGGATTTGAAATGGAATACGTTATTGAATGTATTTCTATGTATAAAAACGTTACAGAAGTTATAAAATTTGACTTCAATTGTCCTTTAACCCAGAAATATCATTCGCAATGAAGAAATTTTCTGGTCTTTCAATGTAATGGTTCCAGTCCTCACCATTCGCCGGGTTAAATGCCTCCATCAGTCCTATAGTGGCCATAGCTAGTTTTATCCTCGTCGCCAATGTAATAACGGCTAATAACTGGTAATAACCGATAACAGCTGATAAATGTAAACCAGACCCGACAGCAGGGAAAGCCACGTCAACACTGGAGAGCTAGTGCTTCCGCCTATAAACTTGACAAGTTGCACGGTCATCACACGCCGAGGCGTTCTTGGTTGAGTCGGTTGAGTTAACCTCATCACATGGCACGCTACCACAGTATCCAAATTGTGTCCATTAAAAAAGAAGCCTTTAGCCTTAGGTTACTGAATTTCGTAGTACTTGCATGCAACTACAATTAGATGATAGTTCTTAATTTAATTGTCATTTTGTGGGCTGTTGATCCGTTCACTTAATCTAATCACCAGCTAGTGTAATAAAATCGATACTAACTTGCTTAATTACATTTTTCAAAGCCAATGAGTGCCAGCGTTAGCCCAGACGCAATACCTTACTATGCCTAAACGCAGTGAACAGTTTTACAATTTGGCTCGATAGCTGGTTTAAAAATTGCTCTTCCAATGCATATGTACCATGTACTTGCAGCGCCAGCTAGTGGAACAAAAACAGAGACAGAAGCGTAGCATGCCTGGTATGGTGCAGGCCAATGATCAGCCGCGTCCAACATCTGCACGACGAGGAAAGTCAGGGGGTAGCGCCCGCGACGAGACGAAACCTCTGATGCAGTACAACAACAGCAGTGCACCTTCCTTACATGGTAATTAATTTATTAGGTATTATATTCATGCCGTTTAGCATTGCGCTTTAGTAATTTACTCATATCTACATTCAGCATAGTCATTCAGCATATAGGTTCTATTTAACTCTCAACCATATAGATTGCGTACTTCACTGGCTTGGGATTGACTGCTTGTGACATTGCGTTATCAGGGTTTCTTATATATACATAAAGAGGCACAGTGGCGCACCACTGTTGTCAAATTTAACATCGCCCTTGTGAAAATGTTCCTGTATTTACTGATAAGTATAAAAACTTGTATAAAATACTAATAATTGTACTAAGTAAGATACTAATAATTTTACTAAGTAAGATACTAATAATTGTACTAAGTAAAATACTAATAATTGTACTAAGTAAAATACTAATAATTGTACTAAGTAAAATACTAATAATTGTACTAAGTAAAATACTAAATATTACTGACTGAACAATGAAACTAGATGGGTATGTCTTCAGCAAACACTCAGATTAGGATCTCGTGTATTTACGTTATCATGTGCAATAGTATTTGAAGTAATACTTATGAGTAAGTAGTTATTTATTCCAATTAAGTTGCTTTTAAGATTTTTAATACTCCTGATAGTTTTAAGGAAACAATAATCATGGGATAGTTAATAGCAGCAATAATAAGGAAGATTCTTGTATAAATGACGCACATCAGCACGTGCCTCCAAAATTGGGGGGGGGGGCATCATTTTGCTATTTGCTACCATTTGATATGGTATGTAAGAGGTGCGCGCCAAATCGTAACGTACAGACTGCATATTTGATCCTACATTAAATGAGTCATCAGTTCTCAGTTCAGCTCGCCACGTCACCCCGCAGACAGCAATTGTACAATTACGTGACCTAAATAAGGCTATGCGCATGCGTATTGCGATTTAGCACCGGGTCTGGCCCGCGTGTTTTGCGGGTGTCACTTTCCCCCGGGCGTAGATGGACAAGATGGCGTCGGTGGCGTAGATCATACTAGATGCTTCAAAGTCCAAATCTTCCGCAGAAAGATTCCACAGTCATACTTTCGTGCTAGACATGGCCTTATTTCCCTAACCCTAACCCTAATCCTAACCCTAACCCTAACCCTGAGCCTAACCCTAATCCTAACACAAGTGCAGCCACATCACGTGACCATGCATCCATCTACGCCCGGGGGAAAGTGTTTCCCAAATCGTACAGACATAGCTTGGTGCGGGATAACTTATTCCGCGCCTGGCCCTCCTTCATTTGCGGGGCCAAATTGGTGCGGGCCAGCGTGTATTTGGAGCGGGATAGCGTGTACACACTGCAAAAATTTGGTGTGCGCCTAACCCGCACCAGTTTAATACCATATCAAATTTTCAGTCTGTATGGGGTTTTAGTCGTGTGTGTGCGTTGTAATTAAAGAGGCATGTTCTATGTTTACTGTGTACTCCTATTTGATTGTGTAATCTGTGAAGGACCCTCGACTAGCACTGTAGCAGCTTTATTAAAATAATTAAAGGTTAAACGTCATTTTTTCACAACCATTAAAAGAGAACACCACCATTATTTCCTTTTTGTTCAAGTTTTATTTATGCCAGATGCCAATTTCGATTTTTTATTCAGTATTAATCAGAAATAAGTAACTTTTTTTTTAAACATTGATACCAATAGGTTTTTATGGTACCAATCGTGGGCTCCACTGCTTCTGCTGCATCTTGTGGTTATCATAATCCAAGTTGCCCTTTTTCTATACGTTTTCCTATGTTTTAGGAACGTTGATATTTTTTGTCTTCAAAATGATTAAGATATTGCAAGATTTGTTCATTATTTGCACTGCACAATTGTAGTTTAAATTAAATAGAGTATCACTTTTATAATAAGCTTTAGGTCTGTAAGCATGGACAAGTAAAATCCAAAAGTACAACTCGTATCATAACAGCAAGATGGAAGCAGAACAAACAATGCTGTCATCCATAACAATTAATGGCAATTTTCAAAATGAATCAATACAATAGTTGATATTTTGCGAAAAAAATAACAACTAGCATAAATAAACTGTGACTTATCTGAAAAATAATAACAGCTAGCTTGCTAATGTTGTTCTTTACCACTACAGGTGTACGTAAGGTCTGTTAAATATAGGTAAAGTGATAAATTCTAAGGCTGGGGTAAATATAGATCGTGTCTGCTTGTTTTATATTCGCGTTAGCAGTCCCATCTATCACGTAATACTATAATTAAGATAGCGATGAATCTCGTTTAGTGGTGATTTACTTCACAATGTTGCCACGAGTTGACTCGTGTTTTACAGGGACTTATGATAGATTGACACCTATAATAACATTAGCAATGATTATATTTTTTGTCTGGTGCATTTGGTTATTTGGGCATCGGTAACATGTGGAGCAATTAGAATAGGCACAGAAAAGCTGCTTGCATGTTTGTTAAAAAGACGTGTAATTTTCTTAGTAGTTATTTTATTTGTTCTATTGGTTAACAACTTATTTATGTTACTCACTTACTATCCCACCATAGAACATATTCGTGAAAAATTCTTCATAGTGATTAATCACAGATTTATACATTAAGCCTTTGGCTGTCCTAATTTTAATTGGAACTTTTGGTTGGGGCAATGAGACAGGTTTTTTGATGTGGCAGATCACATAGGCCTACTAATAACGTTGTTGGGTGCTGCAAGTTTGGGAACGACCGCTGGTTCTGCACTGTGATCATGTGTTAATATTTACTGCAAATACATGATACACAATGTAATTGTATGATAAGTACTGTACTGTGCATGCATTATGCAAATTGCACGTTTATAGCAGACAATGCATGTGCACGGTGTATAATTTGCATGTACGATGTGTGCTGCGCATTGTGTTGTACGTAGTATCATGAAGTTCTGCTTATGATAGTATACATGAGTTAAACGTAGTATGCATGTGTTATTATGTGCACTGTTTATTCTGTCATGTCATATATATATATACATACAATCAAGAGCTAATAATACCTAAGCTAATAAGCTAATGTATTAATTATTAGCTCTTGATACAGTGTTTCCTACTTTATCGGGCCTCAGGTAAACAGGCACATCACTTAAACGACATAAACGATAAAACCCCTTACACATGTTATTTTAATCGGATAAAAGGGACATAACATGGAATAAATAGGTTGTTTTCTACAGAACAGATTCTTTTTTTAAGTAAATGGTGTAAAAGTAAAACGATCCTAAACTTTGAAACAAATTGACAGTTCAGGTTTGTCTTGGCTTTCATTCTGAACATTCAGCTTACAAAATATTTTTATTGCAAATTTGTGTATTGTACACTGTGTTTATTGTACAGAGCATTTTGTGTAAAGACAATTGCATAAGGTACAAATAGGCATGCATGTGCGAATGGAAAATCTGAAAATGTGTTCACTGCTTAATTGAGATATTTTCATAGTTTCCTGACTTTCCGGTCTGTCCTGATAAAGTGGGAACACCGTATGTAAATAGCATTATCTCAGAAATATGATGCTTTTTTCATTTCTCTGCAGACTGCATGCTGGTATATTTGACTATGTAAAATGTGTCTGCAGGTTATGATGGTCCCCTCTCCTACTCACTCAGCAGTCCTGACAGTACAGCTACCACGGTACAGGTCCTACCAGTCATTGGACAGAGCTCAGATTTTGATGATGACGATGATTTTCAAGTACTTGGTGAGTTCGAAATTAGCGAGCAGGGGTAATGAAATGGTGCGGTCTAGCACTACTGGCATTTGGATGGTTAGAAAAAAAGTCCCTTGCTGCAGTCTGGGTTGTGACAAAACATGATCTGTCACAGAGGTCTCCTGGGCTGTGAGAAAACATAACCTGATCTCAGCAGATGTGTGAGTCGTTACAAAACGTGCCTTGCCATGGTGGGCGTATAAGTCGTTGCAAAACACAACATGTCACGGCGATCATCTGGCCGCATTAATACTGCATGGCTGAAAGCACCATTGTCATAAATGTGTAATGGCTACATAGCCTGTAATCGGATTTTCAGATTCACAACAATAAACAGGGCCTACAGCATATATGCTGCCATCTGCATCATGACACGAAAAGCACATGTCATTGCTACCATCTACACCATGACAAAGGCCTATCATAACACACATGCTATATAGAATTGCTGTAAACTGTATTGTGACAAAACATGGTTGTAAGAGAGTGCTGCAGAGGTTTCAGGAGTGAGCATGGAGTCAGCTTCGTTGAGTAACATTTGGTTTCATTGATGTATAGAATATTGTCTGTGTGCCGATAGCTGTTGTTGGTGCATGATAAAATCGGGCATGGCTGTATATTATTTATGCATATATATGTCTTTTCAATTTACATCTCACATAAACACTAAAATATAATATTGTGATGTCATGACATTATTGTTATACAATACCTGTGTGCTTGTTCCATTCTATTTAGTTGCAGTTGCCTAGCAACCCTATTCATAGGTCTACAATAGTCTTGCAATAATATGAAATTCCAAGCAGAAGCTAAAGATGGATAACTACAAAAGAAGACGTTTTCGCAATAATCTTTTATGTAAATTGAATATAATTGTGTTAAGAATTTACAAAATAGATGCATAATTCAGTAATTAGGCTATTAAATAAGAATTGAAGCAATTTTTTGTGATAGTATTTTTTATCGCAAAAATAATTTAAATAGAACTGTTTCGCGAAAGCATTAAGTTTTTGTCTATTTGTAACAACTTATGTGGTAATTAATGATATCATTTCAGACACAGAACATAAATTGGAGCAAATGGGTCTCACTACGCATGCAGATTATGATCTGGAAGATGAGGAGAGCACCCCAGTTATTCCTGTAGACTCTCCTGATGATAATTCTGGTGATATGACTCCTATTGGGCAGACACCTGGCATGGTGAGTTTGGAGGTTAGCAGTAATTACTGCACGAAGAAACATTTCCATATTGTTACTGCACAGCTCTTTGGTTTCCTGTGTGTGCATTTCACATGATGTAGAGATGTGAGTATCACGTTACAGAAGAAACTCTCCCTAAATTTAACGCAAACTGAAATATCAAAGGCTAAAGTCATGATGTAGTCTAATGCTTTAACCATCTACTCTAGGAGCAGCCGCTGGCAGCAAGTGGTGGAGCCATGGCTCAAGTTGATATTGATGACTTAGAAGCATTCGTGTTGAAGCCAGCTCCACAAGGTGTCACCATAAAGTGCCGTATAACCAGAGACAGAAAAGGCGTCGATCGTGGAATGTATCCTACCTACTTCTTACACCTCGAACGTGATGATGGGAAAAAGGCAAGCACGTGTGAACTGCGAATCTCATAGTTCTTTTTTCGTGTCTATATATGTGACCCGTCGCATCGCAACATTTTCAGATTCCTGACTCCATTACCTTCATTTTGATACAATTTGTACCTAAGAGGATATATGGTTAACTACAACGTTGTTATTTAGGTTTCGTGATTGGTGAGCCTCCTATTGTAGGGTAATGTAGTATTTATCAGGCCAGCAATCACTGCAGAATCTTGTCTCAACATCTCTCGATATGTGCTGTATTATCATAAACGTGTGGCTTTACAAGGATCGACTTACAAATGTCTTTATCTCTATTTTTCAGGTGTTTCTGCTTGCAGCACGGAAGCGAAAGAAAAGCACAACTTCAAACTACCTGATCACCATTGACCCCACAGATCTCTCTAGAGCTGCTGAGTCTTATGTTGGAAAGCTCAGGTATGTTATTTGTGCAGGACATCTTCATGCATGCATATTACAAACACGCGCACATGCACGCGCACGCGCACGCACACGCACACGCACACACACACGCACACACACACACACACACACACACAATCTCATGTATTGTGCAGACGGGTTGTGGCATTCGTCTGTATCTTCTTGGAAAATAGATTTTGTTGCACTAACGTCCCTTAATTCCCTTGCATTGTTTCTGTTGCTGCAAACAACAGCATTGGAGTGACCTCCCTGTAGGAAGACTGGGAGGAATATATGAAGAGCCTGGGTTTCCCAGTCTTCAGAATCCCTCTGTTTGCCCTGCTGGTGTGGTCCAGAGGCAAGCAGAGCAATATCTTTAGCCTCAGCTTGGCTTAAATAGCTGCTGGAAGGATGATCGATGATACCGATGTCCAGCTGCCTTTTTGTGCCCCATTCCAAATTTTCTGTCTGGATTTACTCCAATTGCCATTTTTTTGTCCAAGGATATCCTGCAAGGCAGTGGGGCCTGTGGAGAGCCAGGTTTTTACACATTGAGGAAATTTACTGTGGCAGGGATTTGAACAGGGAAAGGTGGACATGCTAACCTTTGGACCACTGCAGCAATCACGCACACGTGTACACTTATACACATACACTCAAACCCAGTAAAGATTGCAAACTTGATCCTACATCAAACTAGTTTGGGCCTGGCCCAGATTAAATTTTTGCAGTGTGTACACGCTATACCAGGCCAAATACACGCTAGCACGGACTAAGCTAGTCCACCGAATTGAGGTTGGTGAGGCCCACTTCAAACCGTGCTAAGTATTTTCGGACTAAGGTATCCCATGCAAAATGGTGTGTGTATGCAATCCGGGGTAGACGTGGGCTAAATTTGTAGTTATCGGCTGTAATTGCGTATTTTGTGGAGAGGTTATTCTAGGTTTATGGCCTTGTACAGGGTTTCGTCAAAGCTTTCTTACGCAAATTGAAGCAGAAAAATCAAGTGCGCGTACTACTTGTGATATCTGCTACACTACCTGAGTCCTCACTTTTGTCTCACCACACATTACTGACACCCAATGCATTATAAAACCCAGAGTGATGTACTGCTCATGACTGGGTTGAACACAATCCATTTGTACTACACATCAATTACTCATAATTATTCTTCCACCAAGTATAATGTGTTAAAGTGGTGCGAGATAACTAATTAAAATTATTTTGAATAGGCTAGTACAGGGCTGTACGGGGCCCGGGAAGGGACCCCCGGAGGTTTCCACGAGATATTATATCGTTCAATTTTTATGTCCATTTTCCGTCCATTTCACGAAGGAATGAGATAATTATCTCGAGGGAACGATATAATATCCTGTGGAAACGAGATAGTATCTCGAGGGAACGAAGATACCCCCCGAAAAAATATTTTCCCATGTTCCTTCCCGGGCTCCGTAGGGCTGGCAACAATGCTGCCAGCTAAATATTACACTTGAAATGGCTACTTATGATGAGTTCTTTACAATGTTTCCAGTTATAAGAATGAGCTTTGAAATGCTTTTTTGAAACGCTGTCCTTGCTAGAGCATTGTGTTCCATACCGAATTCATTGCTGGGATTTAATAAATGCTCGTGCAGGCACTTGTTTTTGATAAGAATGTAGATAGTGATTGATTAAATAGATAATCGATTAAAAGTGGTGTAAATTTGTTTCTTGTATTCATCACATTTACAGATATCATGTATGTCCTACATAGTTGCTCTTGTGTTTTCATGTAGTTGTAATTTTATTGGTATTAATTGATTAATGTATATTCTGAATTTCATGGTACATAGTTAAGGCACGTTTTTTACATTACTTTTATTAAAAATATTTTTGATGTTCTGAAGTATATATATGATATTACCAACAGGTCCAACATGCTGGGCACAGCATTTACATGTTTCGATAGTGGGGCTAACCCACGCAAGGGCATTGTGGATGGAAGCGATCTGCGTCGGGAACTTGTTGCTGTGATATACGTAAGTTTTTGTGTCTATATTTGCATTCATTTTGATGCGGCAAACACAGTTGTGTGGAGAAAAATGAGTTAGGAGCCAATATTACAGCTGAGTGGTACAAGGATGTAGGTTCTCATAGGAGATAGTGCAGCTTGTAGGGACAGGATGTGTTACATGATATGACAGAGTGATGTAGTCGTAGAAGGGTGGATGGAGGGAAGTGAATGGTTGAACTGGGAAGTAATGAATTACATCTCAACTTGTACTAAATGTATTACAATTACGATGGTAATTTGTTAAAAAATATACGTGCATTCAGTAAACATTGTGTTTTATAGTAAACACAAGCAATTGTAATTGTTGGGAAAATCTGTAACCAAGTTTAGAATTATGTTGGGCAATAAAAATACTGTTTTAAGCAAAAAAAGGTAAATTTTGACACGGTTTGTACTTCCTACTTTGTGCAGGAGACGAATGTGCTCGGATTTAAAGGTCCACGTAAGATGAGCGTCATCATTCCAGGGTTGAATCTTGACCATGAGAGAGTTGACATTAAGCCTCGATCGGTACGTACTGTAAGTCGATGTTTTTCTTGTAAATTCTTGCGTTTGAACAAATGTAACATACTTGCTAACGCTTGTAAACGTCTACTATCCTGTTCTGTTTCAGCACGTAACTAGTATAACCTCAATATTCTTTTGCATTCTGTTTTACGTACACCAATGAATGCATAGTGTGTTGTGTCCCTTTTAAATTGTGTTCGAACAAGTCAAAACTAATGTAATTTAAGTGTTGTATTGTGATGTTCGTTTCGACAGCTCTCTTATATTGTGTGGAGTTATGCACCTATTAAGCTTGTTCTTACAGGAACACGATGGACTTGTAGATCGACATAAACGTAAAAACATGGAGAACCTGCTGGAACTGCACAACAAGACACCGATCTGGAATGATGGTATGTCATTAGCAATGACTTTTCATGTTATACACTGACTGTTATCCAGATTGTGACATTACTGGTTGCTCTGGAGTAATCATAGAACATTGTTACCAGGAATATTTACTGAAAGATGTACACCATCTAGTTTAATGGACAGTAACAGGTCCATGAACAAATGAGAGAGGGAAAGAAATAGGAGACGTAAAAAACCATTTTGCTCTTTCAGACACCCAGTCGTATGTGCTGAACTTCCATGGGAGAGTGACACAGGCATCTGTGAAAAATTTCCAGATAGTCCATGATAATGATGGTAAGTGAATAGTAAAGAAACAATGCTGCTTCGATTCAGTCAGTGTTTACTAGCAAAACATTCATGGAATTTTCTATTGATATTGTTAACATATTAACGTTTGGTTTATTTGCTATGACCTCAATATCAAAATAACATAGCCTGTAACTGTAATTCTGCCAATTAATGGTGGTGTACCTAATGTTTACAATTATGGCCATTATGCTGACATATTCATGGCTCTAGTACTATTGGTAATGCTGATGCATTAATGGCTACTACTAATGATGATGGCTAGACCATATTGACATGTCCGCCTAGTACTATTGCGATAATTGCTGATGCATTAATGGCTACACTATTTGGATGATGATCTTGACATATTCCATGGCTGCTACCTGATTGGTTAATGCTGATGCATTAATGGACCTTACGACTTAATGATATGATGCTGACATATTCATGGCTTAGTACCTATTGGTAATGCTGATGATTAAATGGCTACTCTAATGATGGATGCTAACATATTCATGGCTACTACTAATGATGATGCTGACACATTGATGGCTACTACTAATGATGATGCTAAACACATTGATGGCTACTACTACTGATGATGCTGACACATTAATGGCTACTACTAATGATGATGCTGACATTATTTGGATGGTACTATGATGATGATGCTGACATATGATGCGCGCTACTTACTAATGATGATTGCTGACACATTGATGCTACTACTACTGATTGATGCTGACACTATGATGATGGCTTACTACTTATATGATGATGCTGAACGCAATTGATGGCTGATTGACTATTGGTAATGCTGATGCATTAATGGCTACTACTAATGATGATGCTAACATATTCATGGCTACTACTAATGATGATGCTGACACATTGATGGCTATTACTACTGATGATGCTGACATATTGATGGCTACTACTACTGATGATGCTGACACATTAATGGCTACTACTAATGGATGAGCTCGACACATGATGGCATTACTACTGAATGATGATGTGCTGACAATATAAGCCCGTTGCGCACACGCGGAGTTATTTTACTTCCAAGTCAAAATTGATGCATGAGTCCAGTTTTACGTCACGTTGATGCGGCCGGATTTTCGTTAGTATTTGACGCAATGCGTCACTTTTACTCACTCGTGTTGCGGCAGATTTGCGTTGAGATTAATTTGACTCATGCGTCATTTTACTTGAGTTAAAATAACTCACGTGTGCGCACCGCTGCTTTAATGAGTTACTTACTACATGATGATACTGGACACATTGATGGCTATATTACTATTTAATGATGCTATTGACATAATATCACGGCTACCCTAAATGATGATGTGACACATTGATGTCGGCTAATGACTATTGATATGCTGACACATATGATGGCTACTATCCTGAACTGATGATGCTGACACATTAATGGCTACTACTACTGATGATGCTAACATATTAATGGCTACTACTAGATGATGCTGACATATTGATGGCTTACTTACTTATTGTGATGCTAGGATTACTTCATGAGCTAGATATTAATTGATGTCGAAGCGAACACCATTAATGGCTATCTAGCTACTGATGATGACTGACATATTCATGGCCTGAGCTACTATTTGGCTGATGCTGAACCATCATAATTCGATGGCCTAATTACTAGTTGCGTATTATCCAAGATCATATTGTTGGCTACTATTGTTTATGATATTGGCAATATATTGGTGTTCACTACTGTTGGTTATGCTGACAATAGATTGGTGACCACTACTGTTGATGATACTGACTATATTAGTGTTCAGTAGTGTTGACGATACTGACAGTGACAGTATATATGAATGGCCATTACTGTTGACGATATTAACAGCTCAAAAGCGACAACTACTAGTACTATTGCTGAATTTGCTCATGTCATTGTACTGCTCTTGTTAGTTGCTCTTTCTTGCATTTTATTTTGTAGTTGACTACATTGTGATGCAGTTCGGCCGAGTAGCAGAAGATGTCTTCACAATGGACTTTAACTATCCAATGTGTGGTCTTCAAGCCTTCAGTATTGCCCTCAGTAGCTTTGATAGCAAGCTTGCATGTGAATAAATGCCTCGCACCAAATATTCACTACGGCTCTGCACACACAGGTCACTCTGCCCTGCTTTTCAATATACGATCCTGTATCCATAGCGATTTTATTTTCACTATATAGGTAAATGTTTGAAAATCCATTCTCTTATACAACTAAGAACGAGGATTTACTTCAAGACGTAGTCAACATTAGTGCAATGATTTTCTAACGGTTGTCGGAAAATATGTAGTTATTTTCGTATATGGCCATAGAATCGCTGAATAGTATCAAATTTAGTTTAGTCTAATTGTCTGCGAGAGATCCAGTAAAAGTGCACATGCACGTGTCATCGTATGACTCGTCTTCATGGGTCAAAAGTTTATCATTGGTAACCTCCTGTCATTATTTATTGTAAATTTTAAAAAATCAGGCTTGTAAGAATTAGGCAAGCAAGGTGGTGTCATTGTGTGTACATTGGAGCTCTCTATTATTATGTCTGTAAAATATTTTTAATAGCTGATTCCATCGATTTACTGCGTAGTATTCAAAAATTGTAAACAATCTTCAGTTTATATTTGCTGCTGCTTTAGTCTGAACAAAATATGTGGGACGGGAAGCTGTGATCCCGTAGGGAAGCTCATTGATGAACAGATATCATGGCCTGTTAGGATGCTGGTGCCATCAGCAGGTTGCACTTTAGGTGATCACGGCCAATCAGACGAAATATTGAGTGTTGTTGTACAGCAAGAAAGCAGAGTGACAAGAATTATGAACTGTTAGGTAAAGCGTTTAACTGCACAAGTTGCCTTTGAATTATCATGTAAAATTTCCAGTGTAATATACTTTTAATAGTAGACTAGTTGTTAATGAGTAATAATAAGTAATGGCACATTTGGCATATACATTCGTGAGAGAACTATAGTGAAATATATAAAAGTATTACCCAACCTAGTCAAAGAATGTTAGTGAGATGTAAGAAGTTTACATCTATGATAATAAGGTCCACGTGCGTGAATAAATACTATATAAAGGTTTATTATAGGTTAATCACTATTCACAAACTAGTGGAGGAGCCTATACGGTTGCCTAAATGTTAAGAGTAAGAGTCGGATGTTTATCTTGTGGATGGGCCGGCATGAGTTGTTATGCAGACTCACTTTACTTGTTTTTAGGCCAGATATATAAAATTCCCATTTGACAAGTCGTTGTCAATAACTAAAGGCTGTTTCTAAGATCACAGAGCTTTGAGAAATGGTTGGAACGAAATTTGACTGGCAGGCTGCAATTTCAAACTTGCGAAGAGCTTCTAAGGCCTATTCTGCTTGTAAGGATATAGGTTAGGGTAAACCTCCGGTTACTGTCCAGAATGAGTTCCTTTCCAAAGACTCGTTCATTCCCTTTTGTTAATGGTTGGGATTGTTCTCAAACTTTTTTGAGTCGTATGTGCATGGTGTTACCCCTGATGGTAATCTGGTCAGGCAATGTTTGCGCACTCGTTTGAGTAGCTGTGAATTTTAATTAGCAGGCGTAGACGCGGTATGAACGTGTTAATATGTTCACACTAGCCCCTTCTCCTGAACATTCGTTTCTAAGTCACAGTCGGTTGCTCATTACCGTATTGTATCATTTCTCCTATTATGTGCAATATTTATTGTTAACGCGTGCCTTAGTTAATGTTTGTCGTATTATATGGTGTAACAGTAAGCATATTTAACGTGTTTTTGTTGTTGCTTACGTAAGGACTACATACAGCCTTACAACTACGTACCGAGAAAAAGCAGACAAGTTGTCACTACTAGTCGTTCCGTAATCCGTTGTTGATCAGTTGTGTTCATGTCTACATTGTGTTTTATCGTTGGACCCACCTTTTTTATAGTGTGATCGGCGCCCTCTTCTGCGAGGTACATGCAAAATTGAGAGCTTATAAACAATCGGTTCTGTGTAGGAATTTTTTGGCTCTGCCATACCAATCAGTTGGGGATCGTATAAGGTCGTACAGTTCCCCGAACATATTATTATACTAAAGAGTTATTTTGTTAATTGCGGATAGATAACGTGCGCGCATCGCATGTTTGGTGAATACGAGTCATCAGGAGATGTTGGTGTTATAATGTGACAGCTACTCAGAGCTTATGATGACCTATGATGTTAATAATACTTCATATTAATTTACGCGCATGTCTGTATAAGTGTGAATATGGCTGTATGTGTGTGATCTGCGTTCGCGCATGCAGAAAAGCAAACATGACATTATATTAGAGTGTTGCAAACAATTGCAATTCGATGACATGTTAAAAATATCCGTCCATTTGCTTTCTTAAATGTACATTTTTTAGAAACAATGCATCAAGGAGAGAATATCTCACTTCTGTATGCCATGTCATAGTCTATATGCGCGTTATAGAACTTGATAAGCTACACAGAAATGCCATCGTGTTTTATTTGTAGCAGCTGCTTGCAGAACTGTCATCTGACTGTGCTGATGGTTAAGATTAAACTGTTGTGTCAGTGTTTTTATTTAGCTTTATAAAGCCCTAATAGTCACGTTAACGGGACGTACAAATTACCAAGACCATTTATGTAATACGTCTGGGTCGTGAACGTGAAAATAGTACTCAAGTAACTCTGGTGGGTGTACATCTTTATACAAATGTAGTACAATTTACAAATGTACCCCGAAGCCAGATTATACAAACCTGGGATCTGCGTTGGTCAAATACCCTTGCACCCGTGCATGAGCGGTCTCGTGACATTTCAGCCGTCATTCGTTCAGCTACATTTCATCCTTATCCTAAATCGTATAAAAATTGAGAAAACTGACTGAATACGCGAAGGCGATATTAGCAGTAAAGGTAGTAAATGTTACTGATGAAAATTAACATGCTAAATGTAGGTTGATGGATGGAGTTCTTGATGACGAGGTTAGTCTCTCACAAGGATATAACGGCAGCTTGTTAACGTTATATATGTAAGAAATTGCAGAAATTGCAGATTTTAAATGTAAGAATGTTGAAGTTCATGGTGCCGTAATAGTTTAGTTTGATTAACAGCCTATCACAATACAACCAGGCTATAGTTTCAATTTTGTCAAATTGTCACAAGACACATTACTAAGCGCGTGTAGAAGAAATTCCAAAGAACAAGTGTGTGTTTAACAGTGCGTGTGCTGTGGGTCATTGAAAAAACTTGATCAATGTTCGTACCACTAGCATACCCGTTACAATTATGCGTAGAGTGGCGATTTTGTGTAGTGGATATTTACAGCACAAATCCTTTCTTCGTAGTATATTATTTTAACTGTAATTTTACGCCACCAATGCCACGGAGGACAACTTTATCTCGTCATTTGCTACATGCCACTCGTCGTTTATTTGTGCAATACGACGAGATGTGACTCGATGTGTATATTTTATTGAGGAATTGCAAACGGTGTTTGCCGGAAACCTTCATTTCCGTCTCTACTCGACAACGCAATCTGTGCATGTTTGGTCAGTTATGTGGCGCTGCTGCACGATTGCTTGTGAGGAGAATTTCTGCCTTGCTATGGTGCAGCAGTTGCGGTGTCAGTCTGCAATATCCATTCTGTATTATACATGGAGTTTTTGTTGTGATATTAGTAAGCAAGTGAAAATCCACTCATCAAACTGGACGAGATCATTTCTAGCACGGCCAAAAGTAATTATGGCAATCAAAATTGTTGTTGATTCGTGTAGCAACGTTCACTCTGTTGTGTTTAGATTGTAAGCGATGTAATTGTAATACATGTTCTTTTCAAATGTCACAAAATCACGTTTGGCTTATTTTTTTCTGGATGGATGTCAACTTGGTAGCACGACGGCTTATGTCAATACGACTACCACTACTACTGCTGCTGCTGCTGCCGCGTTCACCCTAAACCACCACCACCACCAGCACCACTAGGCTGTAGACGGTCACCTGCATCGGCAGTGCAAAACCCAAGTCAGATTGACACTATCTGTACCCATTGCCTTGAAATATATCCTGTCAGGGATTCAATTCAAATAAAATTAATGAAAATATAACCATATACAATAGCATAAAAATAAGACCCCATGAAAATCGAAAATAGAAACCCATATAGAAAGAACCCTGTTGGGAAAGTGATGATGAAGATGATGATGATGATGGCGATGATTATGATAATAACGAAGACAGGCTTTCCAGCGGCCCTAAAATTCCTAAAATTTTGAGCTCGTCCTAATATTCCAAAAAAAAACAACTTAAAAAATGTATGAAATTCCTAAAAAAAAGGGCTAAAATTTTGTTCAAATTCCTAAAAGAAAAATCTACAGATATGTTTGGAGTTTTTGGTGATGAGATGATGAACCTTTGGTTTGTAATTATGTCTAATAATGGATGGTTTCTAGTTATCTTTATACAGAGTGAGTATTGTGACTCAGTCTACCAGTGACTCCTAAGCTTCAGTGTCTGATTATACGACCCTGTTCCTGGCTGGATGTACAAGAGTAACAAGACATGCCTAATTTGCCTGAAACTTGATGATGTACAGTCGTATCGAGGACTTGGAGGATAGGAATGGCTGGTAGACTGGACACATACCACATAGAACTGTATCTGTAAGTTAATACGTTGATGTTTATGAAAGGTAACTAATTAGTGACTTATTTTATCCCTAAAATGTTTCGATTCATCCCTAAAAATTCCTAATAGCCCTAAAAAACCTGAATTTCTCCCTAAAATGTTGTCAAGGACTGCTGGAAAGCCTGCGAAGAGGATATTTATAATAATGAGTGTTCGCGACATCTTTCTATGATACCGGGAACTATACACCAAACAACCATAGAAACTCAAACGCATTCTTGCTTCACATTTGAAAGACGTTTAATATGTAACTAAAACAAAATTGCACTGACAGTGTGAAGTCTTTGTCGAAAGGAGCTATATTTCCTTATAACTAAAATATGTAGAATTAAACAAAGTTAAATGTAAAACAAAATTTAGTATGTCTACTTTTATGGAATTAATAGCAAAAGCTCTGACCAAATCAGAATACATCACCATTTTTGCTTGCAAGATAAGACAACTAATATAACGATCATGTATTAAAACTTAATAACGCCCTTAAAAGTTTAAAACCAAAATATTTACGACCTATGTAGCAAACTATTCACGTATTCAACGAAAATAATCGTCACCATCCACTCTCACATAAGAAACAACAGGAAACACTAATACAATGTAACTGTGCGCACAGTTTTCTTTCTCATCTACATCCCGTGTCACGCACGCATCAACAGATGACACCCTCACATAGGGGCGATCCCATGCACAGTCAAAAACGCCCCGCCCTAATTAATGGGAGCCATCGTGTCTGACCATGCACCCAACTGCTGTATAATATAGTAGGACCAGTAGACTAGTGAGATACAATCTAATAAAATAATCTAACACCCTTGACATCGTATACAACGTTAACCACACACGAATCTGACCTAGTCTATAAACGCCGAACTAATCGGAGAGATAGCCCAACACACGTTTGAACTGGGAGCTTGCTGTAGTGATTTTTAAAAGCAATTTATCGCTGCAATGTGTTAAAGCCTGAGTTTACAGAAACGCATTTCCGAGTGTATTAGATGCCAGTAACAGGACTTCACAATACGTGCTCCATTTTAGAGGAGCACTTCCGGTAATAGCCATGGCAACAGAGCAAGTCAATGGAAGGATAGCTTACGCAAACGAGACACACATGCCGTTATAATCTCACCCAAGTTGATGGCATGAGAACAGAGGGGTACCACCATGACATTTCCCTACTCCTATACTACATCCACATAACAGAGTTTTTATCACAGCAACAAACTATACCTAATGTGCAGCACACGTGCACTAAAGACGATTGTAAATGTTTCAGTAGCGTTTAAGCAACTCTAACATTTTTAATGACGCTCCTAATAAAGCTCTTCGCCCTCGCGTAATTAAAAACATACCGGATTCAACCCGATCACTGAAGTATCTAAATTAACCAAGACTGTTGCCACGAACAAAAGCGCAAAATAAAGCACATAATGTTCGACTACTTACAGCTATTTTTAGACATACCATTGTCAACGTGGCAATAGTGATGATGAGAACGTTTGCCAGACGCATTTATACATGCGTTTACACATACACGCAAACCAATAAAGTATACGACCCAACGCGACAAGGGTAAACTAGCATTTAACTTGGTGGAGATTTTTTTAATAGTGTTTTGGTTGTCAAATGCTTAATCCTGAAGACAGAACGAACCCAAATCATGGCAACAGCATGGCAGTACACGGTAGCATTTGTATACATCGAACACAAATTCTCAAATGTAGACAATGCCCAATGAAAGGCGGATGGACGGACTCTGGCGAATGCCTCAATTAGCGAGAGAAATCTGAAAACGTATCTAGTGTACGGTAATACGCTTACCAACCACACAAACGTTTACAACTATATACAACAAATGCTACCATTGCACAAAACAATTAACGAGAACTTCTGAGAAATTGCAGACAATGCTCGAGAGCCTTCCGTAACAATGAAATCAACGACGGTCGATGAGCATTTATTCATACGATGCACATGATTGGTGATGCATTCATTCACCGATGCAGATAGAAGCATCTGCAGGCTGGTATTACTAAAATATACTAAAAGTCGACCATTTTTGTCTACTACGAAAGCTGAGCAAGCATCAAGCAGAAGAAACCACTGCGCCCTGCATCTGGGAGTACAACTGCATACGATGAACGACCAGGGCTTCGCTATGCGAATAGTTCAGCGTACCGTGTGAGACATGCCGCCAAGCTGTACAACACCCTCGTGGAAAATCTAGAAAGAGGGCGCTTATATAAAATGATGTAGAAATACATATTCTTGTATTCATATTTGTTTAAAATATTTTCTTGCTTTTAGTTTCATTGGTCGCAAAACTCACGTCGACAAGCCAACTCTAGACACAGAGCAATAACTCTGAACACGCAGCAATACGTCTCGCGCACGTCCAGGGGCGTACGTTGTGCGTGCGGTGCGTGCGTGACTGAATGTGTGAACGCGTTCCTTTGCATGCGTGTTTAAACTATTATGTTTACATGCGGAGGACCGAGGCGTGAACTAGCTACCCAACTTAGCATTCAAACTGGTCACTTTATAAACAGATGCTTTTACACAATGCACCGCGGTGGGTTCACATGCGTACTATGAATCACTACAAATAAACACATACATCAGACGTATATGTCTGTACGCACATATATAATATGTACGTGAGCTGCAGTGATCCGTAGTTACACGAATGATCTATCGCATCCAGACACCGAGAACAAGGATGCGCCACACACTGCACGAATGACGATGCATCTCAACACAGGCGCGCACGCACGCACATCCAACGGCACCTTCAAACACTAGCAGTAGCACGAACACTATTCCGCCCTTCCACCCTTCCGACACAAACGTACGGACGCACACGAAAATCTTAGTTGGCTAAATTCTTGCAATCCCAGTTTCGTATACTAAACATTTACACAATTATATCACTGGTGTACGCTCGGGATAATGTCAGGTTACTAACGTTATACGACTGTTACTGGCCAATATCTAACGACAATTATGAAAAAGAGACCGTAGCCAATAACGTCACAGATGTACTTGCTTTTTGTGCGTGTTTGCGAAATGGGATTCTAATGCTGAAATGTATACCAGTTCATTGGATGGACGCACCGCATTTAAAGGGAAAGGAATAGACAATTTAGGTCCTCTCATACCTCAATTTGGGCTAGAACAGTGCCTATCGATGATTGATAGTGCCTACTGAAAAAAACTCCAACTGTTATTATTAGCAGCATGAGCATACGTTTCGCCAGCAAATACTTGGACAATTAATAAATTTAGTTTTTGCAGTAAGTGGCGTGAAAAGAGGAGGGGGTCCGCTGGCAAATACGTATCTGCGCCCGGAGAACATAAAATGTCAATTCATTTCTCCTTAAATAAACACGTTCACCTAACTGATCACGAATGAACTGTGTCATTGCAGGTGAAATGACTAATTTATTATGTTTAGCAGCGTGCCTTAGCGGGAAGCATAGTCAAAAGATTACCACATCCCCTAGGTATATAAGGCTTAAAAATATTACACATCCGTATAACAATATCACTTAGGAATTGACTCACTTTCTACACTATAGCCTTTTCGTACTATATTATGCAGCTAAATTCCAGGTGACGATCCATCATTTCCTTATACCCGATTACGGCATTAATCTATATTATTCACAATGGAGTGGTGGCTTGCAAATCTCCCACTTCGCCAGTAATCTGCGTACATTATCATGCAGCTCGCGGTGTGGTGCTCTACACCACTGTCCAAATCACCAAAACCCTATCTGCATTCTGCCAACATTCCCTCTCGTGCTCATATTGGTGAACAAGACCTTTAACGCATGTGTGCAACGCAAACCAAATAACTAGCTCCTCAGTTGACACGCAATGGGGCTTCTGGTGATAGCCCGCACGTAATGTTGGAGCCACAGGCCCTTGGGACAGTCAGTAAAACTGAAAATAATATGAACGCACATTCACAAATACTAGCTACCTTACCTCTCAATTACACTTCCACTGTTGTGTCACTATTATATTAACTTTCTTTCACAAAAACTAATGCAGAACGCTCCCGCACTCGCCGCTGCGAGTGTGCTGTGTCGCCATTATGATGAATATATATAGAGTCATATCTGTATCAGGAGTAGACTCCTGATCTGTATCTATATCATCATCTATATATAAATATTCATTATAGCATTCTGATGAGCGCTCTGCAATTTTTGTGTGTGAAAGAAAGTTGATATACAGTGACACAACAGTGGAAGTGTAATTGAGAGGTATAGTATTTGTGAATGTGAGTTACTTACTGACAGTTTTTTACTGACTCTGTCCCAAGTGCCTGTGGTTGGAGCTGTGATGAGGAAAAACTCGTGAAAGGGATTAACTCATTATAATCTTTGGGAACCCCCTTTTCGTTCGATGCTCGAAATTCCCATTGTTAGGTGTACTAGCTTGTGATACGTCAGCCGTTTGTTGGTTGTTTTAAGGTTCATTTTTTACATTGATTTTTAAAGTGAATAACGTGCAATCGGTGCACAAAAACGTGAATCGGATGCTTATTTCCATGTTGGCATGTATAACACACTGGGCATAATGAAATTACTGCTTAGAAAACATCATTTAGGTGACTCATATTAAGTAATTACTCGGGCTCACTTTCCTCTTACAAAAAAGTGACTCAACATTGTTAACAATTATTACGATCACAAGTTCCCGTCTTCTTAATAAAAAAAGCGAGTCACGTGATTCAGCGGTATGCCATACACAGCATGGCATCAGGCAGCTCTACATATACAGTCCCCTGCCCTGCCATATTTGGGGATAAAGGTCTACATAGGTAGAGATAAGAATCATGAATACTGTCATCATACAAACTATACACTCGCACTCCGATGAAATAGGTTCTATCCATGGATCCGTAACATTGCCGTCATGCAAATGTGCTCATGCTCAATTGTGCTTCCGTGGACCCTTCTCACTAAAGAATAGCCGACTCTCAAACTAACACAAATAGACCGTTCCCAGAAGTCCACGTGGCTATAAGTTCATACTGATTTCTAACAACTTACCTAGATACTCTAACTAAAACACAGAATGTTTTTTTCCCTTTACACATTAATCTATGTGAACAACAAAGCATCATTTACGAACGACTCTCTTACGTTGTTTTCCTGCAACATTATTAACAATGTACCTACAGCATCGTGTTTCACTGCCTATTATCTAGGTCTAGATACGCTATGTCATATATTGTATCCAGTGTAGAATGTCAGTTGATCCATACTAAAAGCAATACTGTAGGTTTAAAATAATGCCCGTTCACGTTGTCAAAGTAAAATTCCAAGGGAAAATTGCATGCCAATTGATCACCACTTACAAGCTTTGTATATGTCATGAGCTTAAACATCTTTGTATATGCCATAGCCTTTAACTGACGTCACACAATGTTTTTGAATCAAATCACTTGTACACAAAATGCAATCTCCAATAAAATCATCCGGCACTAACAGACAATACCTATTGCCTGTCCACGGCACATATAGGCAAGTTCCTACGACCACAAACAGGAACATGAGGACCAGTAATGTTTATAACTATAAAAATATTCTCTTTACTTTGTGGATGGATTGATTGTATATACTACAGGCAAAGAGATACACATTTGCTTCTAAAATAAAGCAAGAACTTCTGGCTAACTGCAATAATACTTACACTATTGCCACACCAGGTCCTGTCACCTGTCACAGATCGAATCAGAAAAATGTTCTATTTAAGCATTGTGTGAATTATTTAAACTGCTGCTTAAAAATATTAGGTTTTACCCAAGCTAACTTTGTTTATGTGTTAATACTAGGGGGCAGAGGGCTATACTTGTTACCTAGTAAAGTCTACTTACCTGGTAGCGAAAACAAGAAGAAACGACGTGATCTTTAACCAGACAACAAAGTTGACGCGGACTAATATTACTGCAGCAATAGAAAAATGTACATGTCCTAAATGATTTTAAACAGAACTATCTTCTGAATCTCAATCAAACGATGGACTTCGGTTAAATACTGCTTCAAGCTAGCATTTCCATCTATATACAGTCACCAACCCTTCCCTCATATTGAATAAAATTCTCATAACATTATGTGCTAGAGGTGGGCAGTCCAGATCTCTTTAGGCGTAGCCACAATTTTGGTTTGTTGTTGATCTAGCACTGACTGCTGATTCTCCCGGGCCAATGAAGAGCAGATGTATAAAAATTCAATTCTGACCTGTCATATGCATGAGACATTGTTACGTAACAGATGTAACAGAAATTCGTGTACACCATCTTGTGAAATATTCCACATCGCAGCCAAGTGTACACACCACAGTACACAGGTGCTAAGCCTCCTTGTGTTCAATTATTTATGACTGTATACCTCTGTAACTAATGTCTCTAGCCCACTTATCTACAAACATACTGACTGTGACCAGTAACAGTAACCAGTGACTTGATCATAAGCCTATACCACATACTAGTAGTAGGAATGGTAACCATATGCACTTATATATATATGCCTGGTAGCCCATGGCCACGACCAGTCGGTCACAGCAAACAATCCTGTCCAATTGAAGTCACTGTTCAATCACGTCCTTGGCCGAGGCAATACGACACGTCGCAGATGTCAATGCATTGAACTGGTCAATCATTTGTGATGCATGCTCTCTTTGCAGAGGGCCCCAAGGGCTCCCAGAATGCTCTTGCACTCGGTCAAGTCATGCGTGATATCGTTACGCGATGCACCAGGTGACCGGCTATTCTCCCTGCCCGTCGAGGGCTGTCAGAAGCCGCTGGCCATCCAGGAGTCCACTGTGCGATGCAACAGGTGCATTCACTTCACAGTCGAGGCGCGTTAATGACTGAAACCCAGGCGCTGGACGGCCAGGTTTGCCGGCACGACTACTTGGCTTCTGTCCCCGGCTGTAACCATGATTGATATCCTCTCCATTTAGTAGCAGGTGTTTCAGCACACTGCTGTCTAGACTTGGAGTGTTGCCTGCAGCAGAAGGAAAATGCCTGTTGAACGCGGTGGGGTGTTCTGCAAACAAAATGTCAAAAGCGGTGTAAACTCATGCATTATTACTACTGCATTCATGCTAAGCAAGTTGGGTTACGTGTGCAACTATATGTTATTCTAGGTTAATTCAATGACGCTGTGTTTCAGAAATCGATGAGGTGCGAAAATGATATAACCAGCGAGTATAGTAGGGGGTTATTTGTCAAAACAGATATTATCAGGAGTAGAATCAGTTCCCTATTATCTACTCCTGATATTATGCAACTGGAATGCTGATTTAGTTTGTAAAAAATAATAGCAGTGCCATAAAATATTACACAATCAGATATAACACCACTATTGCACTGCTCATGGCTTGCATTGCATAGAAAAAAGAAATTATGAAGTAATTATGAACACTTCGTAAACAAATTAACAAGGTATTGTATGTTGTTAGCTGTCACATTTAAAATTATAATAATTACTGCCCTCTAGTGGCTGAAAGCGATAGTAAGTGAATTTTGCACAGGGGAGAGATAGTGATCCGCTGGCGTGATTTTTTCCCCTAGGTCAATCAAGAACATAGGGCTCTAGTGAGCGCTGCCATTGGTTGATGACACTGTGACGTCCTTGAGCGACGAGACAAGCTCAACCAATAGCAGCGCTCACTAGAGCCCTATGTTCTTGATTAACCTAGGAAAAAAATGCTAGGAAAAGGAACGGCTCTGATTGGCTAATTTTGTCTTATATTTATTTTATTTTTTATTATTTTTGGCTAATTTTGTTTTATTTTAGAATTAGGGATAGGGTTGGGGTTAGGGTTAGGGTTAGGGTTAGGGTTAGGGTTAGGGTTACATTATCAATCAAAGTTGGGAACACTCCTAATGGAGCGTTAGCCTGATCATGAGTAGTTCATGATTTAGCAAAGAATTGCGTGAAGAGTTAATAAGTGTAAAACTGAGTGAGTGGGCCCCAGATATGTAAGTGGGTCGCTAGCAGAGCTGCCGACATTCACCTCTGTGCAAAAGGAATTTGAATCTTTACAAGTAAGAATTTTCTTCACCAAGTTAGTAGGAATCTAACGTAACGAGTCACGTGTGTGTTGAAACAGTTTTTCACTGGGACCATGCCCCATGCTCAAAAATATTTGAAATCTTTCGTCTGACCTTCTCGGCCTTAATTTTTTGCATCAAATATGGTTTTTCTTTCTGTCACTCATTATTATGATTGAGATGAGCACAGCTAGTGAAGCCGTTTTGAACTGTGGCATAATTACGCAGGTGCACGTTGCAAGCCCAATACGATTGAGCGGCAGCAGATATTTGCATTCTGATCTTCTGACCTACAGTTCTGACCTAATTCTGCCTATCTTGACTACCTACTATAACTCCATGAAAAAATTGAAGACTGTACATTAAGTCGTTTAGATTTGTGCTGCTATTGCTGAAGAATGGATGGACGCTTTGCCGCTATACTAGCTGTATATGACCAAGTCACGTTAGCTGAAATATCAATTCAGTCGATGACAGCTATCTTGGAAATCAAGCTTGTCGTTATCAGTCAATAGATCTGACCGATGAACATGAATAGATCTACAGCTGCACAGTACTAGTAAATAACTGTCTGAGTTAGAGAAATAGCTGGCCTTCGTATTCTATAGGTGTCCTTGAAATCCACACTAGTAGTGCTCGTACTATATGTAAATATTTATATACGACTGTGTGTGTGTTACACGGCTCCTGAAACTATTTGCTTCTACAAGGGCTGTCTCACAGTACTATATATATATATAGGGGTTTGCAAAAACTACGCCACTAAATGTCGCTATATAGAAACCTATGGAATCTTGTTCTTCGTCGATTACTGCTATTCAACGTTAAAGAAATTTCACCGCATTTTGAGCCAAGTGCAATAAAATTAGTACTTTTTTGCAAATCAGGAGCCACGTTACACACAAAGTTTAATAATTTTACTACAGTTAAGTGAATATTTCCAGGGCTAAAATTGTAAATAAATCACGTGTGCATTGGCCTGATTGGCTACATCCAGAGCTAATATTTAAACATTGTAAAAGCAATTAATTCTGATTATGGTTACCAATCATGAGCGATAACAATGACAAATGCCTTATGCCAATATACAAATCCTGTCCCCTATTAATTTAATTTAAAATGTTTCCTAGTGAATTGTTAGTAAATAATGTTTAATGTTTCTAGATACATGCTTCATTGTGTACAAAATTCCTCATCTTTCCAATGCCTACAGCATGTTATGTTCTCACGTGCAAGTTATAATTCTGGTTACACTGCATTCCTGACAGCTATACTTGTCATATACCGGGGCGCCTGGCCACAGCCACAACCATACTCTCAGAAGAGGTACACACACTATATGTTACCAATATGGATGAATGATAGAAAAATTTAACTAAAAGCAGGAATTCAGAAGATCAGCAGAGATTAAATATGAAACATTAGCACTGAATGGTTTTATGGATGTTCATGCTCTGAGTACGATTCACTACCAACTAAATATTACAAGACTGGGAATAAAACTGCCCATTCACCTTTGCTACATATGAGAGACTTTAGGTCTTTATGTATCATTTGCTGGACGTCAGAGTTGCCTCGTGTTCTCTTTGATTGGCCTAGCTCACTTGCTATTGGGCGCTTTATACCTGCGTAGTGATGGTCTGTGATCCGCCTGGCAGTGTTCTGAAACCATTCACAACATGCATCGCGGAGCCGTTTAAACACAATGAAACACGTGGGTATTTTAAATAAAGAAAACAGGAGCAAAAATTCGCTCCACTGTGATGGGGTCAGTAGTTATATTAAGCGCACCACTTAACGATATTTCAACAATTTCCTACTTTATACTAATTTAATCGACTCTGATATGCTAATACAACATCACAAATCAAAATGGCAGATTTTACTTGCATCAATAACCAAATTGTTCAGTCAGACGTTCTATATCTTTTTATCATTATATTACATGACATTTTTTCACATGCAATCAAACAGGTTGACAATAACCAAGCTAGCATAACACCATGAAACGATAGTATAGGAATGGCAGCAGAATGTTATTGTAGGTTTCGGCTTATTACCTGTGTTAAGTTTCCTGTTTGTAGAAGCCTAGTGAGACTTGAGCTTAGCTGAACAACAGGTTGCCGTGGCGATAAACTGCCTCCAACATTGGTGGGTGAGCTTCCCACAGATCGACACTTTGAGGAAGTGCATGATGACAACGTCCTGTTACATAAATGCACTTCAATTATTCACCCAAACCTGCATAAGCACATTTACCACATGAGAAGATAGTAAAAGTTTAACTAATAAGCACAGTCTATGCGTTCATTTAGTGCATTATAGTGACTCTAGCATATTTATATTTATTTAAAGTATTACCTCAATACATTTCTTATTTAAATATGAGAGAATCACTGTAAATATTAGTTGTATAGTTATAAATCACAACAGTTCGGACAGTGGTAGTAGATTAAAATGTCTTTCGTCTTGCCAGTCTGGAAATTGCTACAGTGTGTCCTGTGTTTAAGTGTCTTACCTTTGTGGCCAGTGCCTAATGGTTGAGAATTTGTCCGTGTTGTGGCGGTTTCTATATCCATGGAGAAACATATCATCAGTTACGCCCATGGGAATGTGGGGTGCACTCATCGCCATGTCTTCCAACTCTCCCTCCTATAAAATTTACACCAAATAAATTATTAAATAAACAAAGTTTGATTTACATGACCACACAGCTATACTGATATAATATAAGGTTGGTAATTAACCTAACAGGTGCATGCTGATGTCAATCAAACCCCAGTACATCTAGTACCACGTACAGATAGTAGGAGTAGAACATAGTGGACTACAACTAATCGGGAATGGGATTGCATGACTACTAGGCTGATTACCTTGTCAGCAATTTTGTCGGCCATGATCCCAGTCTCCCAGCAATTTTCTGTTGCACATAATTTATCTATCATGTCTACATCAAAGGGGCTGGACTGGTCCGGCTCAGACATTGACTGAAAAAGTCATTAACAAATAGGAATAACTTGAAAGGAAGCATTAGATGTCTATTCAAATTAAGTGATAACGATTTTAATCATGGATTATGCAGCACAGACACTTTTTGCATAATTTTGCATGATATAAACTTCATGTTTTCTACATAATTATGAATAAAACATGATGTGCAATGTCATAAAATATATTTGACATGGGCTTATGAAAATAGCAAAATGGAAATTTGATCACAAGCTATTGTGATGAGCAGCACTATAACTCGAACAACACACTCTTGGATCCTTATACAGACTCGAACGATATCAGTTTGACTTTACCTGCTGTTACTATACTGCTTACTTATTGCTGTTACTGTTGTACTACCTTACTGCTATTAAAGTAACACATTTTCTTACTAAAATCCACGAAATAAAGGAGAGATGATTTAATTTCATTCCGTATGAAGTACTGCTATAAGGTAAAATCAATCAACAGTACCGGTACCGTGCACTCAATAGGCATATATATATATTTTTATATGGCTATAAGGTTTAATGTTTTTTTTTATATGGCTATAAGAAATGCACCATTGTAGTTAGTGCAGAGCATGTGCCACGCCATGAAATAAAAAACAATACTGCCTGCTGAAAATCAATGTTGCTTGCTGATTAGTGCTGCCACCTACAATAAACAAATTTTTGCCACCGATGGCCATCATGACGTACAGAAAAAGCAGTTTTGAACCAGTGGATGAGGACAGGGTATCAGATCTAGTGAAATATAAATATGGTAAACACCCTGAATGACATCAATAACACTCTGAACCTGTACTGAGATATTAATTCCTTGCCTAATCATCACAATAATGTAAGTTAATAAACAAAATCTTAACGTAATGACGAAATATACATGCTAACTAAAGACACAATAAACATGGCTGTCACAAGTCCCTAACACTAATATTAATGCCCTTCAACAGTCACTGTGAATAGTTTAGGCCACTCGACAGAGTAAGTACATTGTCCAATTGTTAATAAATAAAGAACTGAAGTCTATTTCTCTGCATTGTGAATACCTGGCTATGGGACAAACACTTAGGGACAAGGCAGATTGAATTTTGAAGGTAAATTCTGGTTTCGTCTTTAGAGAGTTACACAATATATCATAGGTATATATATAGACTAAGGCTACATCGTGGGTTAAGGCCAGGACTAGACTACTTGTGTCATACACTCCTACCATAGAGAAATTATCTTCGAATTTATAGCACACTCTGGTGTTGTCAACTAACCTACAAGACACCACTACATTAGGTGCAAATATGTCTGTATTTGTAAAATCTTCAGTGAGGTAGCCTCAATTATAGAGGTAATAAGAAAGCCATAAAATGGAGATGAAAAGATGATCTTACTCATCTATAAATTACATCACATGGTAATTGTGTTTTTCAAAAGCTAACCAAAAAATAATTACTTTGATTCAGCTTATATAGCATGGAAACAACGTGGGCAACAATGATGGGAAGCAGACACTATGGAAAAAACATGTAATGCTAAAGCCATTTGCATAAAATATTTAGCTAGGAGTCTTTTAGTTCACGATTATGTTTCTCTGCTAAAATATCTATGTAGTTCACGTTCAGCTATATTGCAGCCAGGACGAAGATTGACAAGACACCTATGAAATTATATTAGTGTTCTTCAGTGCATTCATTGCTTTAGTATTATAAATAATAAAAACATTATAATAACTGTAAACACGTTTGCACTATGTAATATTATGCACTAATTAAGTCATTGAAGAAATCTCAGTAGGGGACCATGTTTCGATTTACCGAAACATGATCTATAGATGCTTAGCTATATCTTAGTGCTATAACTTAGGTGTCTGTAATTCATTCTGGTATAACAGCTACTTATTGCTAGTCATTACTGATAATATATAACATATATATATATATAATTATATATATATATATAAGCACAGCAAGAGGTATACGTGTTGTTGTATTTTTAATTAGACTGACTCCAAAATTCTCAAGAGTTCTCAATGGCTACTCTTCCACATAAGGCTGAACAACAAATGATAAAATGTAGCATCTAGGATGTTTTACCTTGGGTGAGTCAGAGCAATCACTACTTGGGCTGTCAGGCCGACTGACGCTGCTGGCACTTTTCTTGTTGCCACGTTGACATCCATCATCGTCCATGACCATCTCCGGAAACATGGGTTCAAAGCCCTTGCTTGGGAACAGGATGTCATCATAAAGGTTAATCTTGCCATCAAACATGCCTGCAGCAAAGACAAACATAATCAATTGGTTTTTCTACGGGATATTCGAGCCCAATGTTACACAGTTCAACCACATATAGATGCCTAAAGAGCTGAGAGAAAAATTGTTAATGAACACACTGTTAATTAGTTTTTGCTAGAAGAGCACTGTGCATTAATTCTGTGGTTTTTAGGTAACATGGTTAACGTTTTACAATATTTAAAAAACTTCCAGAATGCGCGTACACCCAATACGTTGCTAATACTCAATTGCTAATACCCAATTAATACCCAATTGCTAAAACCCATTACGAAGTTATTAACCAACAGGAACTCATGAAAAGCTTCAACAGTTCAACGAAAAAAGTGCAGAAAAACAAATAGGAAAATACGCCTGTACGTGCCACGTACGGAGTTTTCCCTGCAGCTAATTGCCAGAACAAACATCTCTGTATCTTTACCAGTGTAAGCTGTTCGCTAACTGAGCAGTTAATTATCACTGATACCGGCTACAATATATGTACGAATTTACAAAATGAAATTACTACATTAGTCACTTTTCCGGCCCAAGTAGAAGTTAGTATGTAGTATAATAGTACATAAATGTAGTATGGAAGATGGAGCACCGAACTGAAAGAACACCTAAATAAATATCTAGCTATATTGCTCGGCCAAGTGAAAGTTCAATGTGACAGAGCAAAGAACTAGAAATATGGCTACAGGCAATGGTTCTGCTAATCAGTACTACGCAGCTCACAAGATTAGTGATCACCCTACTAGTTATTTGCTAACTGCATGATATTGACCCACTCACATTTTTGTGACAAACCACTGTAAACGTAAGTAAATAGCTCACTACACTTTAACTGAACGTTAGCTTTGAAAATAAAACTGTAAAAATATGTATCAAGCCTATATTCGCTCAACGAAAAAACAACTCATAAAACGCGTTTCGCCGCAGTTCTGTATCATGGCGGCAAGAGTCGGCGCCATATATCTATATCAGAAGTAGAGAATAGGGAATTATAGGGTAGGTAATCCCTATTATCTAATTCTGATCTATATGATATCTATGCGCACATCCCGGGGTGGTCACTATAGAGTACCGAAGTGATGACGTCACGGTGGCATGACAACGAGCCCACTGGTTCTACACAATCATATGCTCTGGTAACATTAACTGCGTGTCGTGTTTTGTACCCGATTGTAACCATAATTCTGAGAGTCATTATTGCAGTTTTTATAGATTTCCAAGGGATGGAAGTGAAAAGCAACGGGAAAAAAAAAATGAACAAAAAAAAAATTTACACAAAAAATTCCAATTTTTTTTAAATTAATTAAATATTGTAAGATCGACTTGCTACCGATGCTTTACCGCTGTCTGCAGCGCACACACTCGTGTTTTACGTACGCACAACATTTTTACGCAGTTAATGTTATGGAGCCAGTGGCTTGTGTAGAACCAGCACGTACGTTGTCTTGCCAACGTGACGTCACACTTCGGTACTCTATATATGTCGGTATTACCCCATGTGCGTTCCAAATTTTTCGAGTTAGGGGGGAGTGTTTTTCAACTTCTAAAGCGGGCCCGCGCGGGAGCAAATAGGCCCCCCTTTACAAAGCTAATCCCGCAATAAACCCTCGGGATCGTTCAGGTCAAGCACCGCGCCCGCAGTAGGCCCCCCTCACGGGCCCCCTCCATTCCCTCAACTCTTTGCCCTCCACTTGTCTGCAAGACCTCGCAATAGGGAGTAGGGGTCCGGGTAGGACTCTTCCATTGTGTATGCAATAGGGGGTGGGATATTTTCATTGTGTATGCAATAGGGGGTGGTATTCTTCAATTGTGTCTGCAATAGGGGGTAGGGTTTTCCAATGTGCAGTTCGCACTAGGGGGCCTATTATTTTTAGTGAGAACGCACATGGGGTAATACCGGCATATATAGTGACCCCCCCGGGGAGCACATGCACCCTTCATGACCTTCAGTGCTTGGCAACACCGCATGGCAACAAGAGACGCGTCACAATTAACATCGCCGCAGAGCGACATTCGACCCGACACTTTCACGTTGTAGTCTAAAAGCTTTTTCCCAATTCCCAGGCATTTTTTTTACCCATCAAACATATAGGCAATTACAAACGTGCAATGTTAAAATATTTTTGCAATCCATTTTTGCCTGATTCTATGTTTGCCGCTTGAAGTTTCGAGGGAAGGCAATGAAAAATAATTGTCAATATTCAATTTTATCAATTTTTGACAAATATTTGTCATTAGTAACCCCTGATATTATATAATTTCAGTGAACAATAGAAAATAAGGAAATTAGTACAACATAACTGCTGACGTTCAACTCCTATTCCTACAGCTTGTAGTTTAAATACAAGTTGTATTTTTCACTCACGATCCTATACCACACACTATTTTAACGACGTAGGTTCGTTAATGACGTTATGATGAATTTATGGCAACCTCATCAGTGTATAACCCTAACGCTCAATATCAGAATAAAATCAACACCCAGAATAGACTTACTGCCCTAATTATACACTCAGACGTCACATATGTTGCATCCGATGTGTGCTCGTGCTAATATCGCTACTGAGTGCGATGCTACATTAAGCGCCCACGCACTTGCACACGCACGCGCATACACACGCGCACGCACACGCACATGCACACGCACGCGCATACACACGCGCACGCACATGCACATGCACACGCACGCGCATACACACGCGCACGCACATGCACACGCACACACTTACACACATACACACATACACACACACTCTCTCTTTCTCTTTCTAACTGCCAAACTAGGATAAACTGAAAGGTATCACCCGAGTAACATATAGCAGCGACAGCTGGAATGTAATTAATGTGGAGGCTATAATTATAACTGGGACAACTGCTATAGCTATACCATGGTACCCTATTGCCTTTCCGAATACGAACTATGCCGAATATAATTAAATCTAACGCATTTCATACTTACTATTTGGTCACTATATTTACCGGTCACAGCAGCTTATCCCACTACTCACAACAGGCGACCTCACTACTCACAACAGGTGACTTCACTACTCACAACAGGTGACCTCACTACTCACAACAGGTGACCTCACTACTCACGGCATCGGACCTCACCGGTCACAACAGGTGACCTCACTACTCACAACAAGTGACCTCACTACTCACAACAGGTGACCTCACTACTCACGGCATCGGACCTCACTGGTCACAACAGGTGACCTCACTACTCACAACAGGTGACCTCACTATTCACAGCAGGTGACCTCATGCACTACTCTGTAACTCACAACAAGTGACCTCACTACTCACAACAGATGACCTCACTACTCACAACAGGTGACCTCACTATTCACAACAGGTGACCTCATGCACTACTCACAACAAGTGACCTCACTACTCACAACAGATGACCTCACTACTCACAACAGGTGACCTCACTGGTCACAGCAGCTTATCTCACTACTCACAACAAGTGACCTCACTACTCACAACAGCTGACCTCACTGGTCACAGCAGCTGACCTCACTGGTCACAACAGGTGACCTCGCTACTCACACCACCTGAGTAATTACACTTATGTAGACGTGAGAAATAGACGTAAAATAAGAATAAACTTTTATTAATATCAGGAGAAATATAATACTAGACAGATTGGTCTATTATGCTTCATCTAACAATACGTGTTTCTCCAAGATGGCCCCATGATGCATCGGTGTGGGTTCTTGGGTAAATGGCACACTCTTGCTACAAGAAATGAATAAACTCCAACCTTTAATGAGCAAACACAATTCGACAGCAAGAGGGGTTAAAGGGATACTTTCTCCTAGAATTTGAGAGTATATTATGATAGTATATTCATAAACAATAGTAAATACAAATTTCTATAATTACGCGTTAACGTTTGTCATAAAACAACATTGAATTTTGAAATAGTCATTTTTGGCATGACACCCGCGACGTTAAACTCCTATTCCTACAGCTTGTAGTTTAAATACAAGTTGTATTTTTCACTCATGATCCTATACCACACGGAATTTTAACGACGTAGGTTCGTTAATGACGTTATGATGAATATATGGCAACCTCATCAGTGTATAACCCTAACGCTCAATATCAGAATAAAATCAACACCCAGAATAGACTTACTGCCCTAATTATACACGTCAGACGTCACATATGTTGCATCCGATGTGTACTCGTGCTACTGAGTGCGATGCTACATTAAGCGCCCACGCACATGCAAACGCACGCGCATACACACGCGCACGCACACGCACATGCACATGCACACACTTACACACATACACACATACACACACACACACTCTCTCTTTCTCTTTCTAACTGCCAAACTAGAATAAACTGAAAGGTATCACCCGAGTAACATATAGCGGCGACAGCTGGAATGTAATTAATGTGGAGGCTATAATTATAACTGGGACAACTGCTATAGCTATACCATGGTGCCCTATTGCCTTTCCGAATACGAACTATGCCGAATATAATTAAATCTAACGCATTTCATACTTACTATTTGGTCACTATATTTACCGGTCACAGCAGCTTATATCGCTACTCACAACAGGTGACCTCACTACTCACAACAGGTGACCTCAACGGTCACAACAGGTGACATCACTACTCACGGCATCGGACCTCACCGGTCACAACAGGTGACCTCACTACTCACAACAGGTGACCTCACTATTCACAACAGGTGACCTCACTATTCACAACAGCTGACCTCACTGGTCACAGCAGCTGACCTCACTGGTCACAACAGGTGACCTCGCTACTCACACCACCTGAGTAATTACACTTATGTAGACGTGAGAAATAGACGTAGAATAAGAATACACTTTTATTAATATCAGGAGAAATATAATAATAGACAGATTGGTCTATTATGTTTCATCTAACAATACGTGTTTCTCTAAGCTGGCCCCATGATGCAGCGGTGTGGGTTCTTGGGTAAATGGCACACTATTGCTACAAGAAATGAATAAACTCCAACCTTTAATGAGCAAACACAATTCGACAGCAAGAGGGGTTAAAGGGATACTTTCTCCTAGAATTTCGGAGTATATTATGATAGTAGATTCATAAACAATAGTAAATACAAATTTCTATAATTACGCGTTCACGTTTGTCATAAAACAACATTGAATTTTGAAATCGTCCTTTTTAGCATGACACCCGCGACCGTGCTGCCACCCTGAAAAAGTTGCGCATTTGCCAATTTATTTTGCA
>NW_014577190.1:400223-402363 GCF_000485595.1 Priapulus caudatus | reverse complement strand
CTACTCACACCACCTGAGTAATTACACTTATGTAGACGTGAGAAATAGACGTAGAATAAGAATAAACTTTTATTAATATCAGGAGAAATATAATACTAGACAGATTGGTCTATTATGCTTCATCTAACAATACGTGTTTCTCCAAGATGGCCCCATGATGCATCGGTGTGGGTTCTTGGGTAAATGGCACACTATTGCTACAAGAAATGAATAAACTCCAACCTTTAATGAGCAAACACAATTCGACAGCAAGAGGGGTTAAAGGGATACTTTCTCCTAGAATTTGAGAGTATATTATGATAGTATATTCATAAACAATAGTAAATACAAATTTCTATAATTACGCGTTCACGTTTGTCATAAAACAACATTGAATTTTGAAATCGTCCTTTTTAGCATGACACCCGCGACCGTGCTGCCACCCTGAAAAAGTTGCGCATTTGCCAATTTATTTTGCAAGTTACAGACCGAGGGCTAATCACAAAAGTGCAACTACATTTATACCTAAATGCTATTTAACCGAACGATATTCATTTTAGGACAAATTCATCCACATTATAACTGAAACTAAGTGTCATTTATAAGATATTGCAATCCTTCTGCTCTTAAATTAATAGATAAGAAAGACCCTCGGTCTGTAGCCTGCAGCCGAAACGTTGCTTTGCGCAACTTTTCCAGTGGATAGTTAACAGTTTTAAAACATAAAAAAAAATGCTTATAAATATTGAACCATAAAACTTTTTATGTAGCGTAATCTTAACTGAAAATATCTGAAGAACCTAGAGTAATGCATCCCTCTAATTAAATTTCACTGCCAATGCACATGTTTCATCATGTGCCAGTAAAATTCTCCCTAAGTGCACGTTGTCTAAAATAAACATTTGCAAAACCAATGTCACCAGTACAAACATAAGAGCCTTGAACTTGGACTAATGTAAAAACAGATCTGGTGACTGTTGTGCAGCCAGTCTGGTGAAAAAGCATGAATTGCATGCAATTTACCCGTGTCAATTATCGTATCTACCACAGCTGCACACGCATTTACTCACACCACGCTCACCACTGTCTACTCTCTAATATGTAAGTATACTAGCTAGTTACAGAGACACCTTCGCCACACCAGAGATTAATGTAAAATTGGGCAAGTATAAGAAATAGAATGGGTACACGTCGTCGTGTATTATATGCCGCTAGTTGAAACGTGTACTCTGTGGAAAAGCCATTGAAAGTGCATAGCTATAGAGTATATCAGCAACAAATATAAACATGGGATTTTTCCAGCCACTTTTTGTTTGTACCCCCTCCAAGTCCTTCGCTCACCAAATATCAGCAGTTGGATCAGTAACTATAGCCTCGTCTACACGACGAACCTTAACGACGCACAATGCGCACCAAAACGCTAATTTCTACAGTACTAGACTAGCAAATACTTCGTGGCATGCATAATCACACTACCTTATGACAAAATAAACTCTAGTTCCTCCCATTTCACTGCGCGTTGTCTTATAAAAGGTATTTGAAAATACCTCCACTGTTTTTCAAATTTGCCGATGTTGTTGACACGTTTGCGTTGCTCTGCCAGGCAACCGTCCAGCGGGTGTAGCAAAGATTTCTACGGCCCGTGTGCGTTATTCGCTTGCACGCTGCTAGCGCAATGTTCGCGCTGTGGGCGATATCAAGCCTAAAATCAATACGTTATTTTCACGTTTATTACGCTGCACTTCTACGTTTGGCTTGTTTCGTTTGCACAACCACCTTTCCCGCGTCCTCCATTACGACTGCCGCCACTATGCAAACAGTTTACCGGGGACAAACAATTCCTTACTCAACACCCTGTAGCAACATGTGACGTCACGAAACCAAGTCGATGTTTTGTTGTTTGGAAACAAGTTAGCGTTGGCGCCTGATTACCTGATTTCGCACCTCTTTCTTGTTGGGAACGTGCAGTCAAATGGGAGGAACCAGAGTTTATTTTGTCATAAGGTAGTGTGATTATGCATGCCACGAAGTATTTGCTAGTCTAGTACTGTAGAAATTAGCGTTTTGGTGCGCATTGTGCGGCTTTAACAACGCGTGCTGCATAAAATGATCGCACTCACGTTATACGCAAGTTTACATACGCTATGACGATCCAGCTACT
>NW_014577190.1:396416-400213 GCF_000485595.1 Priapulus caudatus | reverse complement strand
ACGCATGCACGCACATGTACGTGCACACGCACGCACTCACGCATGCACGCACGTGTACGTGCACACGCACGCACGCACGTACGCATGTATACGTGCACACGCACACACGCACGCACACACACAAACGGAAATGCATAAGTAGCGCAGTCTAGCGGTAATAAAACGGTAATAATCGCTATCGGGTGTTGTCGTGTAGACGCTACATAATCGCTAACTCGAGTTAACGCTTAACTCGAGTTAAGGTTCGTCGTGTAGACGAGGCTTATTTGTAATAGTAGACGTCGAATACAGGATTATTTTGGTCTGTTGCCGAGGTTACTATAGTATTTAAATCGTTTGAAATTATATCAAGAGCATGTAGCAAACACATCATTATCGGCCGCGTGGCGCTATACGCTTGATGTTTACACGAGATTACCAATCAAAACAGCAAAGCTAAGCTATGTATTTACAGCTCACTTGGGTAGGATCAATGTCGGTACTGACTGTCATCTTTTATGAACGGGGTGACTGATCATTTCCTGCGTGGTAACGAGGACTGGCCTGATGCCACATGCATTGGCCCAGCGAGTCACATCTTCTGAGTTCACGCAAGATATAGATTCCTCAAGCCACTCATTGACGCTATTGTAAATGATAGTAAAATCTTTCAGGGCATAGCTTTTTATATACCCCCATATTATAATAATTACCTCTCACAGATGCAACAAGTATTCAATTGCCCTGGTTTAGGGAGGTCATAAGAAGATCCAGAATAGTGCGAAAAAAACAGCTCACCAACAGCACTCACAAACAGGATATATACGTCTTATTGTACAGGTTTCAGTCCAATCTCTACAATCTAACACATAAACCAATACACTGTAACAGCATCCGCGCTACAATCTCCCGAAGGGAACCCCCAGCTAGGCCACCTCGCTCGATTTAGTCTCAATTTCCGAGTCCCTCCCTCAATGCAAATTGCCCCCTCATGTCGACTCCTCCCATATGAACTTCCTTGTCGGAACTCCGCGTGTTGGTGCAGCCAGCCTATTTAAAAACCAGATCGACAAGAAATTGACGAAGGCTCGATAGGTCACCGTAGCCACGTTTGTTTCTACAGACTTTTAAGAGTGATAGTAACGCCGAAAATAACAGCTATACTGGCGAGGTCACGCAGTGCCCGCAACGGTGATTTGGACATTCTCTCAAGTCCCAATGGCCTGCATGGTTTTCTAAGAACAATATGGCTACTTACTCATCTTCATCACATCATACGATGGAGCCGCCATCCAGATATCCAGAAAATCCAGATATAGGACGACACGCGACACAAAGATCGCACCACCGCCGATAATCAGATATGTACCGTATTTTTACGAATATTGTTCCTCTTACTAAGCATTCCATCCGCTTATGCACTACAGCTGCTTACATCCACTGATAGGCAGCCATTCATGGTCTTGGAGCAGCCAGTGGAGATGGAAACAGATGATACTTTTTAAGGACCCCCGGCTCTGAGCAGGATACTTTACACCCCGACAGAAATACACCCCTGCTTCTTAGTAGTGGTGACACATATGGTCCGCTGAATACTGCTAGCTGCATGGCTTCCATGCACATTTCCAGACTGCTGGAATATCTAGTACAAGCAACATCTAAGCGAATAGGGCAGACAGATACTACAGACTGAACCTTTTAAATGTAGAGATTCCAAGATGTACTAGGATTTGCCTAGAAGCATGTGACACGCTCAGGAAATGAATTCATTATAGTTACTTAGCATGACGCAAAGAATTATAAATCCAAGCTATACACTATGTAGTCATTCCCACGAAAACATAAAATGTAGCTCGGTTGATCGAATCTTTGATCTACATCTCTCACATGTCATACACGACAAACGACATGAAATCGGTCTATTTCTCAGCGCCAGTGATTAGAGATATGAGCGGTCACGCGAAAGTTACTACCCATCCACGGATCGATAACATACGGCCCTAAAAATCGATGACGCACCACGATCCAACATCGCTGCTGACGAAGATATCTCTCAGTACTGCCGACACATAATCATGATGATGTATTCTTGTAGAGGGGTTCTAGCAGCCGGGTTTGGATAAACTTGCAACGAAAACGAGTACGTGTAATATAACGGACGAGGCAACGAATTCAGCCTTTTTTTCAATTTTTCTATTCGCACGGCAACGGCAGCTGCATTTGCCAGTACAAATTCAATTGTAATACGATTTTATATATCGTGCTGACGTTGGAGAAGATAGATAGAATATAGGGGTCATATCTTATTCGTAGCCCTTACTAATGTTTCTATATTTGTGTGGGAAAGATGGAATGAGAGGACTGGGGGAGAGAGAAGGGGAAGGGGGATAAAAGCACAAACAACATAGCTGTAAGACCGTCTAGAATATTTATTATACATATCTTGCCTTGCATGGGTAAGTACAACCTACAGTATCTCACAAGTTACGCACTGCATCAGAAATACAGATAGGAGTCCTTGGCGGAAGGGCATGTTTTCACCAGCCCTGCCAAAACAAATTTAGCCTTCGTGTCGTTGCTTTAATAGTGAAGGCTTGCTTGGCCTTTCAATAGACGCTCGCATGTGGCTTCCGTAGCATACCAAAGGGCAAGCCTTGCAACCACGTTGTATGTGTTAGCAATGTTTAACTAAAGCTTAATAAAAAGCTATACACCCTCCACTTGTTGTTGATACAAAGAATTGACATGGGTTCTTTGGAAATCTATACGTCTACATGGAAAACAAAATGAATTTAAAAATAGAATGTAGATTGGAGAATGAAACGTCTTTTGGCCAAGAGAAAAATTTGCCGTTTAAATACGCAAGTCAGTTCGTGAGTTCTAAACGTACGATGGTTACTACAATGAAATACAAGGTTACACTGAAGTCTAAATAGTAGCAGTATCTCCTGCGATTTCTAGACCGGAGGCCATAATTTAACAATTTAAAACGCCTGTGAGAGCACGATGTACACGTATAGAAACACAAGTCTAACAACTATGCATGCAATTACAGGGTTAGAAATTAACTTTTGAACAAGGGAGTCCCCTGGACTCCCTACCCTCAAAAACAGGGAGTCCGCAGTCTGAAGTTCCAAACTAAAGATATTAACAATAACGCATGTGCTTATTTTAAAGATTCATGCAGTTGTACGTCTGCCCAATTTTTTTTGGACATTTGCTGAAAAAATACGGCAATTCCGCGAGGCCGTGCTCTGGAATGAACTAGTTCGTATAGAAGAATTTTCAGGGAGTCACACGGACTTCTGCATATGTCAAATCAGGGAGTATTTGACTCCGGACTCGCGTTAATTTCGCACCCTGATTAGGTGTGTGATTAGGGGGACATAAAGACTCTCATGTCCTCCTGTTAGACCGTTGTTGTAATTGCCCATTTATCGTATCTCCGTGCTATTAGCACACGCCCTTCCTTGCCTCATCCGCACCATATCGGGCCCGGCCATATAGCCAAAGACCGTTTCAATGCGCGACGACGTGCTACATGCTAACAATTCAGTAGGCGCATATGATAGATACATTAATTGAAAACAAGGTTATATTTTATACCTGTTATTTCGCTAAACCGGAATGGCATTCATGCCCAGGGACTTGTTTACCACCGATGGACGTCACTGTTCACCACGTACGAATACGTTGACGTAACGCATGTTGTTTGTACGTAGTATGTACGCATCCAGAATATATATATATATATATATATATATATATATATATATATATATATATATATATAGTAAGTAATAAGTAAGACTATATTA
>NW_014577190.1:388406-396406 GCF_000485595.1 Priapulus caudatus | reverse complement strand
TATACTATATATATATATATATATATATATATATATATATATATCAGAAGTAGATAAAGGCAAGTCTTTATTAAATCGTCTTTATTAACTCCTGATATATATATATTTTTTCGGATACCTTTGACATTTGGGGGAACCTGTGGTTTCAGCCATGAGATTAGATCCGGAGGCAAGAAACCTGTTTGCAGCGAGGAATATTATTCTTGGCTCGTAATTTACTGCCGTCACAGCGTATCAATAAACCTTCATCGTTATGAATGTAGGCTAGCGTTCTGGGAGATGGATCCCAAGCTCGCCTCCCCCCACACCATCGCTATCATAGCACTGCCACCAGCAAGAATATGAATGTCTTAATTTCATGCACTACAGAATTACCCTCGACCTGCTACAGGTTGACCATTACATCAGAAATAAATTAAAAAACAAAACAAAATAAACAAATTTGTTTTCATTCAGTCATGATTATATACGCTTACTCACCTGAAAACATGCTGTGATACTCACAGTATGGAGAGTTTTAGTCTGTTCAAACACAAACTGGCCTAATTGTGTTGTTGAAATGGGTCAGTGAACAGCTTCTAAAGAATAGCTTATTGACTTGTACTGAATTAGTGAACCTAGTGGACAGCTATAGTGAACAGCAAGTAAACGCAGAGAACAGCTAGTGAACCTAGTGAAGAGCTATAGTCAACCTATAGTGAACAGCTAGTGAACCTAGTAAACAGCTAGTGAACCTAGTGAACAGCTGGTGATCCCTAGTCATTAGCTAGTGAACCTAGTGAACAGCTAGTGAACCTAGTGAACAGCTAGTGAACCTAGTGAACAGCTCGTGAATCTAATCAAAGGCTAGGGAATCTAGCAAACATCCAGTAAACCTAGTAAACAGCTAGTGAACATAGTGAACAGCTAGTTTACCTAGTGAACATCTAGTGAACAAAAACTAGACAAGTAATGAGAATCTCGCTGAATTAAGCTGTCTGTGAATTTATCTCTCACCACCTGCTGAGTGCAGGGGTTGCCGATCGATGCACTCTGGGTACCAAGTATAATTTCATTTGCTGTCGATCGGAGAAGCAAAACTGGAGGAAATACTTGTAATTACCCATACATGTTCGGAATGGTGCATTAAAGTGATTACGTCACCGTAAACAATAAAAAAAATATAAGTAATTCTGTTCACTTTTTATAATTAAATTGCTGCACTGTACTTCTTATTTTACTATATTGTTCGATGTGAACATACACTCGTGACGCATACATAGCCCATAGCATTGATAGCAAGCTACGATACGTTATCAGCTTACACGTTATCAGGACGATACGTTTAGTCCTATAGACCATTTTACTATAGAAAATTCGGGACGTAGTCAATTTATAGATGAAGTATGCTTGCACTTTGCAGCATCTAAAATCTCTGCGCCCTATTAGAAGTGGGGAGCAGGTGTTCCTTGAGAGCATTATAGCAATGTGAACAACTTTACCTATGATTAACAGCATTACCTATCGTGGGGCTATAGTGTAAAATATATGGTATCAGAAGTACTGCTGTACTTGTATCACGATCTGAGATGCAACGGAGATGAGTTTCAGTTCAAGGCCATTTCGACCCAAATGTGTTCAACCTTTGACAGCATGTCCCCAACATTCCAGCAGACAGCGTTAGCGACCACAAGGTAAACAAAGTAAATTGCAACAGGTCGTTCGCTGATGATAAGTAATCAGGGTGGTGCAATGCGGAGCACACGAGTATGAGACCCCTGTCCAATGAAATGGCTCTAATAGCAAAAGCAGTTCAGTCCTTTGTTAACAGTCAACAAATCCATGTTTAACCCTCCTCTTGAGGGTCAAAAGGCTATCAGACACTTATACTCTTCGCACGTCAGCAGAAAGAAGATTTCATGGTCCTTTCAATAAAGTGATAAAAACGGTAGGTCAGCGCTGAAACGAAAAAGTTTTGCACTCGGTCCGTTAGACCATGTCCTCAGAAAATATATGATATCTGACTTCCCCCACTGCCCTTTGACATGTGACCTCCAATTTCGCGCTGGTGATGAGTTCCCTGCCCATCACACTATACACCGAATATTAAGAGCATATAGGTCGAGCCGTTGAGATTTGTGCCGCAATTCCGTATTTCCTCCTATACCTTAAGTTAAAGGGAAAATATTCTCCCACCATTGACACATCTTGACCTTTGACCCCCCAAATTCGACAGCCCGAGTCCTTTTCGCGACCCCCCCCCGACGTCCCGAATATCAAGACCGTACGTCAAGCGGTTAAGATTTGTGCCCAACTGTTAACGGACAAACGGACGCACAATCATGCGATTCTACAAGCTGCATCTGACTTCGTCAGCTTAATAGCTCGTCGTTAGCTAATAAACAACAGTTTACGCGCTCTTGATGTGATGCGTAGTATTTTGTAAAACACAACAGGAGGCTGAGACTGTGAGCTGAGAATTAACGGCTGACTCATAAACTCAACTGACGTCGAGAACATGCGTGTGACGTCAGTAAAGCTACGCATGTATGTATTCGGCAGCGAGGAGCATGACGCCTTACGACGTACGTTACTATCTATATATACGCATGTATTACTATTTATATACGTATGTATTACTATGTATATACCATGTATATGTTATACATGACGCCTTACTTACGACGTACTAGTATCGCATATCCTCTGCCTGGATGATTTCTGCAGCGTCTAAATGCCATTAATTTAGAAACTGCTAGGTGCATTCAAATGTTGGTTGGTCAATCAGTGTAAATAACGTGTAAGTAGAATTTGCCTATGCTACGCGTATGAGGGGTATATGCAACCACACGAAAAAATATCGATACAATTTGTTCGCTAGGATCCTGACCCAAACGCATTTTTGTAGGCGCAACTAACATGTAAAATTAATAGTACACACCGGTTGCCAGCAAACTTCATGAATCAACCAGATTTTGGTTGAGATATTGCTACGCGTACAAAAACAGCAACTAAAACAACTCTTAAAACACTTTGGATGGGCTGCCGTCAAGGAAGGAAAAGTGGGGCTGGAATTAACTATTAGTGCAAACAGTTGGTAGTGATATTGAACTCAATTATTTATTACACCAACATGCCGAGGTTCACCTGGTTTAGCAAACACGCAGTTTTTAGATGTGGATAAAGTATACTGTATTGTCTGGAAATTATACAGGCACGTGCATGTAATATATTAGTAATTTTCGTCATTACTCACCACATACGCAGTATAATCACACATTTACTACTCGGTATCATATTAACCCTTATCAGTATCGTCACTACCTACTCAGTATCACCCAATACATACTCGCCACCAATATTGTAACATGTGTTTTGCACATGTTACATGAAATAGTCAGTGGAGCTAGACTAGTAGTTTTAGTCATAGTCTAGCTAGACAGAGCGTCGCTTGTGGCGGCTACATTGATGTATAAGGGAGAATTGTGAAATGGGGGTAGGACACCAACATTCAGTATCATCATTACCTACCCAAAATAATAACCCCATAGTCGTTATCACAATCCAATATCTTCTTCGTATCATCATCGATTATTCAGTATCCCCACCACCTATTCATCATCATCACCACCAACAACACGTATTTAGTATCGCCATCCACATTTACGAAGACGTGCACTGCATGGACGAAACCCGAGTTGCCCTATGGGCTGAGTGGGTGCACGTCTTTCAGACTGTCTGGTTTAGACAGGCTGCGGCACACATACTAACAAGAGCGTATAAAGAAGGATATACGGCTCCTTCTTTATACGCTCTTGATACTAAGCATTGTCATACGTTTTTACTAGAGGTTATAGCGGACAATAGCACACGCTCGTTACGATCATTTTCTACGTAAATCCGACGCAGTACGCCACGGCCAACGGAAGAAAGCATTACGGCTGTATTCAAGCATAACGGCTCCAGTAAACTAACTACAAGCTACAACCAGCGTAACGTACGCGGCGTAATGTTTATGAACGTGTTTTTCCATTCACGTGACCATTCCTGTGTCTTCTAGCATGCACCTTAGCCACCTCTAGCTTCCCTCCGTTATCGACATTCTACCCACCCCACTTCTTTTCCCGTTTACGTTCTATCCCCGTCCGATTGTTCCAATATTCTCCTCCTCCTTTATCGCCGAAACTTATTTTCTTTTCTACTTTCTCCAAAATCTCTACGTCTTCTCTACCTCCTCTATATAATATTCTTCCCTCCGTTACCTTAGGTGTGATGTATTTACGGTTAGTTTATTTTTACAAACCATATAACATAACGTAACTAGAGCACTCGGAGAGCGCAGCTAGACCTCCGCCAAGGCAGTTCAATTCTCTCACTGTGAATTTTTTTATTAATTAATTGGATCCGGATCACCACCAAAATGTAATCAATTCTAAGTTACCCCATTTCTGACATATCCTGAAAATTTTATTAATTAATTGGATCCGGATCACCACCAAAATGTAATCAATTCTAAGTTACCCCATTTCTGACCTATCCTAAAAATTTACAATTAATTAATTGGATCCGGATCACCACCAAAATCTAATCAATTCTAAGTTAGCCCATTTCTGACCTATCCTGAACATTTTATGACAATTCGTCCATAACTTTTTCAGTTATAGGCTGTACACAAACAAACCAACGCACAAACCCACAAATCAACAAACACACGCCGGTGAAAACATAACCTGCTGCCAACCCCTTGGCGGAGGTAATAAGCAAAATAAGAAATGGCATTGAAATAAGATAAATGAATAAATTGCGTAAAGTATGTATACCTCATATACCTAACTAAATAAGAGTATGATTGCTGAAGTGCTTCGATCAGTTTATACGGAAAAGGTGGCCTGTTCAATAACATTCAGATATACAGGCTGAATCGTTTGGGGTTGATTTTACAATTCTATCGTGACATTAAACATGCAAGAAAGCATCCCCGCTATCTAAGTCTACAGCACCAGTCTAATGGGAGTCGGGAAGGATAGCTCACTGGTAATACTACTTGGCAAGCATGGTTGAGTTCAAGTCCCGACACGAGCATCATTGGCACCCGTGTGTCCCCGTGCAAAGGCAATTAGCATATTGCTCGCGGCTTGATTGCGGTCGCGTTTAATTGCGGTAAAAAAAATTGCGGTTGTTTAAAAGCTAAATTGCGGTCGCGTTATTTAGGGACCAAGGTCTTCACACGTTTATACGTCAGTTATAGTCTGACGCTCGATCGGTAAACGAGGAAAAAATGCGCCACATTTTTTACTCCGGGAGAATTTTAGAGGGGGATCAACAGCCGACGGTGTGTTAACCTTACACACACTGCTTCGCATTCATTTGGTTCACCTATATTTATTAGTCTTCGGTCTGTGGTTTGCAGCTTGCAAGAAGAAATAATAATTGTAGTATTATCAATAATTCTTTTAATAAATTACATGAAATAGTGCACTTATAATGTTAGTACCCACCCATAAGAGAAAAATGAGCTCGCTGTATTTCGGACAAAACGAGACATCACTAGCTCTTGAAACACAACAAGCTCAAACAATCACATATAGTAGGACAGGCGATTACTTGTCTATACTAAGACTAATCAACCTTTTTATCGCATAAAAAGGCATGTGACGACTATCACCGCCATATTATTAAAGTTTTCATAAAACAAATATGTTTAGACAGGTGAACGATGTTTCCACGTAAATTATAGAATGTATACCTAAATAATATACCAGTAACCTAACTAAATAAGTGTATGATTGCTGAAGTGCTTCAGTTTATACGGAACAGGTGGCCTGTTCAATAACATTCAGATATACAGGCTGAATCGTTTGGGGTTGGTTTTACAATTCTATCGTGAGATTAAACAAGAAAGCATCCCCGCTATCTAAGTCTACAGCACCAGTCTAATGGGAGTCGGGAAGGATAGCTCACTGGTAATACTACTGGGCGAGCATGGTTAAGTTCAAGTCCCGACACGAGCATCATTGGCACCCGTGTGTCCCCGTGCAAAGCCCCTTAGCATATTGCTTCAGTATGCGGTCGCGTTATTTAGGGACCAAGGTCTTCACACGTTTATACGTCAGTTAGTCTGACGCTCGATCGGTAACCAAGGAAAAAATTCGCCACATATTTTCTCCGGGAGAATTTTAGAGCGGGTTCAACAGCCGACGGTGTGCATGTTCACCTTACACACACTGCTTCGCATTTATTTGGTTCACCTATATTTATTAGTCTTCGGTCTGTGGTTTGCAGCTTGCAAAAAGAAATAATAATTGTAGTATTATCAATAATTCGTTTAATAAATTACATGAAATAGTGCACTTATAATGTTAGTACCCATAAAAGAAAAAATGAGCTCGCTGTATTTCGGACAAAACGAGACATCTCTAGCTCGATCTTGAAACACAACAAGCTCAAACAATCACGTATAGTAGGACAGGCGATTACTTGTCTAGGACTATAATCAACCTTTTTATCGCATAAAAAGGCATGTGACGACTATCACCGCCATATTATTAACGTTTTCATAAAACAAATATGTTCAGACAGGTGAATGATGTTTCCACGTAAATTATAGCGTAAGTTATAGCGGCACAATTAAAAGTTAATTGGGACATGCAGAATGTTATGTCATTCCGTAGTTAAATGACCAGCCCTAGAAAAATGTAGCAGTGCGAGTAAGGTAGCTAGGCGTGCGAAGCATTGACACAAAACTGCTACTAACACCTGCTGAAAGAATAAGCGAAAGACATAACATACAATATTTGTTCAACAACCCAATAGAAAATGCAGCTAACGCGACAGGAAACAACCACCTGGCTAGGCACAGGAAATTAATTTCCTCCACGTGCATAGATGCCGAATTGCGGCATCTATTCAGAATAATGAGAGCAAGATCCAGGCCTCAAACCATCAGCCGGGAGCAGCGGCCGACTACCCGTCCAGCTTTTATGATATAATATCAGGAGTCTATCAATAGACTCCTGCGTGGAAATGAATTCTTACAGTAGGCCTACAGGTGCGATTTACGAGCGATTCACTGCGCTGTGTTAACAGGAGTAGAACAGGAAGAGGGGGTTGTGCAGCTAACGAACCGCGAATTGTGTTTCGGACCAGTTTGTTTATCTGTTAGCAAACGTATGCTAGCTAGAAATAACGTTTCGCCTACAACTAGCTTACAGTTATTATTATTACAATCTAAGAGTAAAGACACTCTGGACATAATCAAAGACTTGAAACTCAAAGTATTCCACAATTTCCAGTGCTTTTTATAGCAGTACCAATAAAATATATGTAACATCCGTCACTAAATGACCCGTAAATATTTATGTTTATCTGATATTTCGACGCCCGGATAAACGGATTTTCGTTCAGCGGTCATAATTTAAAAAAAATTATAAAAGAAAAAAAAAAGGCATGTGTAAAAGTAAAAAAGCATGTGTAAAAGTAAAAAAGTATGTGTAAAAGTAAAAAATAAAAAAGGCATGTGTAAAAGTGCAAAAGTAAAAAAAAAAAAAGTAATAATTAAAAAAAAATGGCTCGCTGTATAATAGTATCATGGGTTGTTTTATTCGCATATGATATCACTTTATTTTATTATTTTCAACAATGATTTGTATCGTAAACGAACAGAGGCGCTTTGTTGTTACAGATAGTGTGTTCGTCACCGATGGTACGGGTGCAGGTGCACGACTGGCGGTGTACGGGTGTCCGTCCATAAGCATGTCCACAAGGATGTCAATAAGCATGTCCACAAGGATGTCAATAAGCATGTACACAAGGATGTCAATAAGCATGTACACAAGGATGTCAATAAGCATGTCCACAAGGATGTCAATAAGCATGTCCACAAGGATGTCAATAAGCATGTCCACAAAGATGTCAATAAGCATGTACACAAGGATGTCAATAAGCATGTACACAAGGATGTCAATAAGCATGTACACAAGGATGTCAATAAGCATGTACACAAGGATGTCAATAAGCATGTA
>NW_014577190.1:385010-388396 GCF_000485595.1 Priapulus caudatus | reverse complement strand
GTGTTAGCTGGGAAGTGAATTACAAATGATTAAATTTCTAAAATTCTAGATACCTATAGACACATGTCTCAGCTATACTCTCTGTGAATATTGAGTTTATTGACGCACGATTAGTCATGCACGATTAGTTATGCGCACGGAAGTGAATTATAGATGATTAAATTTCTAAAATTCTAGATACCTATAGACACATGTCTCAGCTATACTCTCTGTGAATATTGAGTTTATTGACGCACGATTAGTCATGCACGATTAGTTATGCGCACGGAAGTGAATTACAGATGATTAAATTTCTAAAATTCTAGATACCTATAGACACATGTCTCAGCTATACTCTCTGTGAATATTGAGTTTATTGACGCACGATTAGTCATGATTAGTCATGCACGATTAGTTATGCGCACGGAAGTGAATTACAGATGATTAAATTTCTAAAATTCTAGATACCTATAGACACATGTCTTAGCTATACTCTCTGTGAATATTGAGTTTATTGACGCACGATTAGTCAATATATTAGCAAATATATGCGTACCGTAATCTCCCGTACCGGCCTGGATATAGACACTCCCTGAATCCATGGTGTGTAGAAGGCATACAACAGTAAGCCTCCGCAAATTGTTCACCGTTGCACTATTTCGTCTCTAGAAATTAAAGGCCTTTTTTGGCATTTTTTCCCGCGCCGACATTCGGCACTATAGAGTGCAATAATTTGCATTATGCACACAAGTTAGATGCCTCGTGGACGTCTAGAAAGCATTAGAAGTAAAATTGGTCTTGTTGTGTATTCGTGACATTCCGTTAGGTGGCGTAGCCACAGTGACCGGTTGGTAATTTTTGTGTTTGAAATGTGTTCAGACAACTTTGCAGAAATTCGCATCATAGAGCTGGCAAAAGTTTCGAGCGGAACATAGAGCATAACGCTACATAATCTGTAGTTATTTAACATGAATAAAGTGTATGTTGTGTAAGCGAAGTAACAGTGTGAGTATTTTTAATTAATTTCTGTTCAATGCTTATTTAGGCCTGCCGCCTATGGACGCCCTCTACTGTTGTTCAACACCTTAAGCCACCTGGTAAGCAGAGCTGTTCTGCCAAAGAAATCGAATAATTGAGTTTTATGCTAATGAAAATCAGTTATGCACGTCCTCTAGCATGGTTTTTAGACACATGCATGTTCAAATGACATTTAAACATGTATTTTATGTAAACATGTACATATCCGTGTACATATGTACATGTTATTTACATATCTACATTAAAATACACTCATTTGGTACCAGAAAATAGATAATTATCCTTGTTTCACTCTTTTGTGGCACTTCTAACACTAACAGTATCACAATATTTTAACTTTGTTGGTTGCAATTCACCATAACCCTCGTTCTATCATTCTATCGTTTATTTTCCCTTTTTCTTTTCTTTTTCCCTTTACCTACCTCTAGTATGTAATATTCTTAATTTTTTACTTTTTAATTTTACTTTTTAATTTTTAATGTCTTTTATCTTTTGATTTCTTACTGTTTGGGATGGGATGGGATGGGATGGCATGCGATGGCATGGCATGGGATGGCATGGCATGGGATGAGCTGGGATGGGATGGGATGCGGTGCGATGGCATGGCATGGCATGGGATGGCATGGGATGGCATGGGATGCGATGAGATGGGATGTTACGCATCTGTAAATGGAAGTCCTAAGGCCATAGGGAATTTACATGTTATTATTACTTATTACTAACTATAACCAGGAAGCCTATAGTTTATCTTGGTAGCTTATAGGTTTCCTATCGTGCGAAGTGGACACAAACTAAGGGTTTTTATGGTTGCACAAATTGTTGTTCACTGTGTACGATGTTGGTTATATAAATCAAGAGCAAATAAACGTCTACATGCCTGTCTAGAAACTTAACGTGAGTACAAAGTTCTCAGTTACTCAGTTGTATTTTACAGCTGTAATCCCGATTTGACCGTTTATGGATCGAACTGCTTGAAAATTATTATTATTAATAATATTATTACTATTGCATTTATTATTATTAAATTATTATGGTGCCGTGGACTCGCTCTGGTTACTGCTTCTTAATAATTAACTCTGCTCTCACTCTTGGATAGCTCCAAGAAACGGTCTTGCTAGGGTTAGAAGACATACATATACAATCAGTTGCACAGCCTCGTCGGGCTAACTCTTGGACGTCTTAACGGTAACGCATCTACTGGGCTCATTTTTACTAAAACCCCATTTCCTACCTCTAAACAAAGAAACGAAGTACACAACGTAGGGTCACTTTATATCCCAAGCTAGTAGCCCTTGCACCAACATTGAAATTATTCAAACAAAGATGTACCGCATTGGTTCCAATGAGATGGCTCATATCAAGAGCGTACTAAGTATGTATCTTATATATATATAAAGTTGTTCAGCCGAATTAGTCCGTACTCGCATAACTAGAGTACTCGCATAACTAGATATCCCGCAGCCTAGAGGAAAACTAAAGATATTTTCAGAATCAGCACGTCTGGGAGGTGGTTCTGGCTGAAACAAAAATTTAAAAAAAGTTAAAGTTAAAAATTGATAAAAATTCTATTCATCAATAGATGGCGGTGCGTACACATTAACATCATGCACGTACGTGTGAATCCATGGTGTGTAGGAGGCATACAACAGTAAGCCTCCGCAAATTGTTCACCGTTGCACTATTTCGTCTCTAGAAAAGGCCTTTTTTGGCATTTTTTTTCGCGCCGACATTCGGCACTAGAGTGCAATAATTTGCATTATGCGCACAAGTTAGATGCCTCATGGACGTCTAGAAAGCATTAGAAGTAAAATTGGTCTTGTTGTGTATTCGTGACATTTCGTCAAGTGACGCAGCCACAGTGACCGGTTGGTCATTTTTGTGCGTGAAATGTGTTCAGACAACTTTGCAGAAATTCGCATAATAGAGCTGGCAAAAGTTTCGAGCGGAGCATAGAGCATAAATCTGTAGTTATTTAACATGAATAAAGTCTATGTTGTGTAAGCGAAGTAACAGTGTGAGTATTTTTAATTAATTTCTGTTCGGTGCTTATTCAGGCCTGCCGCCTATGGACGCCCTCTACTGTTGTTCACCACCTATACCCTTAACGGCGCAGTGGCCTAATCGCTAGAACATCCATCTCCTACACCGGGATTCCGGGTTGGAATCCCAGCTGGGAAACTTATTTTCTCTTTTTACTTTTTTTCCCTTTACCTACCTCTTTAGTATGTAATATTTTTAATTTTTTACTTTTTTAATTTACTTTTTTATTTTTAATGTCTTTTATCTTTTGATTTCTTATTATTTTTTACTGTTTGGGATGGGATGGGATGGGATGGGATTCCGGGTTCGAGTCCCAGCTGGGGAACTTA
>NW_014577190.1:368628-383285 GCF_000485595.1 Priapulus caudatus | reverse complement strand
GTCCACAAGCCAGCATGCTCCACCATATCCCGACATTGCACACTACTGTAACGTCGACGGAGAGAGCCACGCCAAGGACAGTACAAAACTGACAGAATCTCATATAGAGAATAAAGTTCATATATGATTTAAGGCGCGTAAACGTTGTTCAAGTAAGTTTTGCATGCAGAATTTCACTGTGAAATTTAAGTCTTCCACGATCACACAAGTACCATCAAACACAGTTCAGTCTTTGTTAACTGTCAACAAATCCATGTTTAACCCTCTTCTTGAGGGTCAAAAGGTTATCAGACACTTACTCTTCGCACGTCAGTGGAAAGCACATTTCATGGTCCTTTCAATAAAGTGATAAAAATGGTAGGTCAGCGCTGAAACAAAAACGTTTTTTACTCTGTCCATTAGGCCATGTCCTCAGAAAATGTCTGATATCTGACCTTTGACCTGTGACCCAATTTCGCACTGGTGATGGGTTTCCTGCCCATCACATTATACACCGAATATTAAGGGCATAGGTCGAGCCGTTCAGATTTGTGCCGCAATTCCGTGTTTCCTCCTATACCTGGGGGAAATATTCCCCCTCCGTTGACACATCTTGACCTTTGACCCTTGACCCCCCCAAATTGGTCATCCCGAGTCATTTTTACGTCCATGGCTGCCGCTGCACACTGACACATAAATATATAGGGCCAAACAAAAAATAGGTGTGTTTCCGGTCGACCGACCGTCCCTAGATTATTAGGGCCGACCATAAACTTTAAAACAAAACAAAATTTATAAATTTTTTTTTTTTAATTTGAAATCTGACAGACAAAACTTGAGATTTTTTACTACAAACACGTTCTGTACTTGCTTACTAACTTATCCCTACCTATACACCACTTTATAGCATGCATCAGAGGGATATTAGGAACCAAAAAAAAAAAATCCCTACCTACCTACCCTACTTTTGTTTTCGATGCAATAGGAAACACACCTATTTTTTTGTTTGGCCTAGGATATATAAGATATATTTTATTGAAATGCTCCAAGTGCCTGTGCGTGTGTGCGTCTGTGCGTGCGTGCGTGTATGCGTGCGTGCGTGTGTGTGCGTCTGTGGGCGCGTGCGTGTATGCGTCTGCGCGTGCGTGCGTGCATGTGTCTGTGCGTGCGTGCGTCTGTGCGTGCATACGTGTGTGCGTCTGTGCGTGCGTGCGTGCATACGAGAGGAGTGTGGAGAACAGCAAATAGAGAGAGAGGACCTGGCACAATATTATTATATCAGGAGTTAAAAAAACTATTTCGATTCATTACCGATTACATTCACGGCAGATATTGCAACTCATGATTTAGTGTTTAACACACTCAATCATGAGTCTGAAGTCTGAACTTCAGACTATAAGCAAACTGATTGCCCCCCTCCCTACTCTGGGGTTCTCAAATGCCATCTTGAGCACATAAACTATTACATGCATGTTACCGTTTATGTCGCTACAGTTTATGTACTCGTGGTGACATATATATCTGTGTGTGTACTTTAATAACCTCGTAAATAAATCTTGAAGGACTACTGAATATGACCGTGTAAGACACTGCAAGTGTAACACTCGAACAGAGAATACTTTATGCCTAAAACTGTTGACATATCACTACCAGTTAAGACTTTGAAACCTAGGCATGGGTCACAATTGTTAACGTTAACATTGGTTTTTTCTACCAAGCGTAACTTGCAAATACACCTCAGGTCGACCTCGTGGCTTTTCATCACACAACGTACTAGCAGGAATTACCAAAATCGTTTGATATTCCCATAAACAAAACATCCTTATTGATGTGTATGTTTAATAGCCAATTGTTTGTAAAATGAAATTCTGTTATTATGCTGCCCACCTAGCTCTAGTACTATAGCCCGCGTACAGTTGCCGCAGGGCCTGTAGGGCCTGTAGTAGCCTGCGGCAACTGTACGCGGGCTATAGTACTAGAGCTACTGCCCACCATAACGACATATTTATTATTCACGAATGAAACGCCACTGAAGCAGTGAAAATTTCAAACAATAACTATAGTTTTCACTTCAGCAACAGCTGGGAAACTTTCTAACTCTTCCTACTGCGATATCCAACTGTGAGCGCACATCGGTAACCGCGTTATTTTCACAACACCGCTTCCATCGAACACAACATCTTTAGATACTGTACGAGAACAGATTACTCTACTGTACTCTTAAATAAGTTCATACTATCAAAGGTTAAGTGTTGAATTTAAAACACCAAGGCAGTCAGTGGTAACTAAAACAAACGACAAGAAAAAACCCCTATGAGGAATTACTGGTGACTGGTGTTCTTCGCTTCTCATACACGCCAGGAAAGCAGTTGGTTCGATCTACTGCAATGCATACACCTCACACTAACGCTGATAAGGTCTATGTCCCCCAGGGTACTATCGGAGGGTACCCTGGGTACGGTTCGATATATTGGTAAGTACCTCGGGGTACTATACGATATGTCGCTGCGTACCCTGCATTATCCCACCGTACCCTGACTTGTTACCGATGTATTTCCGATGTTGTAAAGCTAAAATATAAATGCTAGCTCTTCGTTTAAAAAAGGAAAAAGAAAAATATAGTCAAACATAGCATACATTTGTATTGGATTGCGATGTTTTGAGGTTTCTTCTATGTGATGTGGTAACTTGACAGAGTGTATGTATTACGACATCAGTTGGCTGAAAGTCAGTGTACGGTGGGACAATACAGGGTACGCAGCGACATATCGTATCAGGAGTCTATCAATAGGAGTAAGACAGACTGTAACCGGCAAAATTCAACATTTAGTTGCCTTAGACTACCTATGATTTATTGTGTTTAACTCGATAAACGAGCTCAAATCTTACGTTAATCATTAAACTAATTTCGTGTCTAATCGTTGGACTCACAAAAATGACAAATCGGGAGATATCGGTCCAAACGTACAATGTGGTTTTAGCAATTTATACAACATTGTCAACAACTGTGAACCAAAACAAAGGGCAATGCTTTTCAATAGCCCTCTACCGCAAGCAATGCAAACAAAGTCTAGCAATGTTCGCCAGGGATTTCAGAAAGTTAAACACGACTTGGTGTTATTTATAGGACATGTCTAACTTTCTGAAATCCCTGGCAAACCTCGCTAGTTGTTTGCATTGCTTGCGGTAGAGGGCTATTGAAAAGCATTGCCCTTTGTTTCGGTTCACAGTTGTTGAAAATGTGGTATGAATTGCTAAAACTACATTGTACGTTTGGACCGATATCTCCCGATTTGTCATTTTTGTGAGACCAACGATTAGACACGAAATTAGTTTAATGATTAAGGTAAGATTTGAGCTCAAGTTTATTGATTTAAACACAATAAATCATAGGTAGACTAAGGCAACTAAATGTTGAATTTTGCCGGTTTCAGTCTGTCTTACTCCTATTGATAGACTCCTGATCGTATAGTACCCCGAGGTACTTTCCGATATATCGAACCGTACCCAGGGTACCCTCCGATAGTACCGGCCTGGGGGACATAGACCCTATCAGCCACACTAACGTTACACGTTCTCTGCATTACATTAGCATCATTCCTAATCACCCGATGTACGCAATTTGAATTATGCATTTGCACATTTTCTACATTAAAACCTCTCCTTTACTACTGTACGCATGATGATGCATAAAAAACGCTCCATCGATTTAAACCTGAAGCTACAAGACTTTGGTCTCCCTCAAATCGCTGCTCAGCGTGATATGCTGCCAGGCAGTGCGCCAGCCAGTGGCACGCGGGCACGTGTGCCAGCCCGTCACCCCAAAATGTGCATCAGTATCGTCCTCACCGGCTAACTACGGAGCAAATACGCTACACCACATCTGCTGACGATTGCACGTTTGGATGCATAGGAAGGAGCTCCTCTCTCCTTCAAGCTAGCCGCCCAAGATTTAATTCCAGCTATTTATATTTTCGTCGCTGTAAAACACACTATGCAAGCAATGGCGGCTATGGCAACTCGTAATCCAATCAATGATATAGCCTGTGTATCACCAGGCGCGGATTTAGGCCGGTTTGCACCGGTTTCCAGAAACCGGTCACAGGCTGGGTATCTTCAGAATTGACCCTCAAAATTCACTAGAATGCACCAAATATAACCGATTTTTTTTTAAATTCCCGGGGGGGGGGCATGCCCCCGGACCCCCTAGCTGTGCCTAGAACTATGGAAACTGGTCACCCAAACCCTCTGGATCCGCCCCTGATCACAGTAGCTAGCATTACCAGGTTAATGTCCAGGTTACGTGCGACTGCTAATTTGGCATTGAATAATGTATATTTCCCCAGATATATATCTGCTGCATTTCCTTATAGCATTGTATGGCAATTTATACACAAGAGTTAGGGCAAAAAATATATCAATCGAAAAAGACACCAAAAGCACGCGTGGGGGGGGCTGTGTAACCGAGTTACCAGCATAAAGCCATGCTGTTTAAATCACGCCGTCTAAAAGCGCGGCTGTGATCTACAGGTTAGCACCTGCCATGGACAAAATCGAGCACCAAAATTTCAACATTGTCCGAGTGACTCGGCCGGGTTCCCTTACGCACGTTTACGCACGCACGCACGCACGCACGCACGCACGCACGCACGCACGCACGCACGCCGTAGTACGTGCCGCGCAGTCCTGTAGTCTCGGCTTGCCTGCCTAGCTACACAATGTCATTGATTGATTTGCGCCCGGTGACCGCTCTCCGACCTGCGTCAACATGAAGGAAGAAACCGCTGCTCTACGCTACGAATCAACTCACCAAATCCGAATAGTTCTCGACAAAACTCAACGAACTCCGGCCCGAGTGAGTACAGCGATATGACGAGAGGGGCCTGGCCATCGTCGGAGACCGGCGTGCTAGCAATGTCCAGTGGCATCGCGCTGACGGTATAACGGGGCTGCAATCACAACTGCCCGTATCTCTCTGCTATATGTGCTCGACGACTGCGGTTGTGCGCCTCGCTTTCAGATGAATGAATGCGTGAGTGTTGGCCCGCTTGCTTGCTACTCGTACACGGTGCTGGCCCAGCGCGAGCCTTCCACCGCCAGATTCCTCCAATGCGATTAAATGTCAAGCTAAATTTAGTTAAGATTTACGCAGGTTCCTCTGTTGCCGATTCGCAGGCATGGCGTGTGGATGTACGCGTGCGAGTCCAGTTCACGAGATGGCTACTGCGGGGCCGAGTCTAGCCTGATCCACTCGGGGCTATTACTACTTGATACTACATGCAGGCCTCGTTCACGACTGGTAGATGTATTCCGTCCGCCTTATCAGACAGCAGCGATGCCTATTAAACACAGCCTATCCGTGGCTCACTGCAGCGAGACTTCGCAGCTATAAATGTGAACGGTCCCGTTCCACTGAACTAGAGGCTCGCGACCGCCGGATAACCACGCAGTGCGCACACATTAAAAGCGATAAAAATTGCACAGGTTCTTTATCAGCGCCAATGAGCGGGGGAGGGAGGGAGCCCGGTAGCCATGTATCGTTATTTAGCAGCGATTGAGTAATCCCTGTATGTATGTAATCGCAACCGGCGAGTAACGATACAAAAAACATCGCATTCAACTCTAGCAAATAAATTATCAATAATGCGATGCCTTATCATTATTGATCAATCATACGTAAATCTCGGTAGCTACATGAGGGTAGATAGTATAGAACCTATACCTACAACATTGACCATGTGAAGGAATGTTGACATATCGAATGAAATTTGTATCTACGCGGTGGTGTGAGTACGTACAGTAGAACAGCACCGCTATATAATAACGCGAATTCGCATATAAAGGCGATCGATCCTCTCTTCCGCTTTTTCCCTCTTTCTTTTAATTCATTTTACGTGTATTTGTTACTTTCGTGTGTATTTTATTCGGCACAGGCCGATAACAGGTTCTTCACAGCCTACCATCACAGCCTAGCAGAAAATTTAAACTGAATTACCCCGCTATGACGCAATTGCCCACATTTTCCGTGATCGAAGTTTTTAGAGCGCAATTATAGCATTATAACGGGGCTCCACACCGTATATGAACACATCCCACTATATCCAGCACCCAGAAACAGCTCAGCGAAGAGAATAATAATTTAATTTTCTCGCTCGCTTTATGATGCAGGGGATGTACGTGATTGCACACACCATAGCACACACGTATGGTACCTTGCAGGACCGTTTATTTTACCATTCAGAGACCATATGCTACGGAACTGTAGCAACACAAGGCCGAAACAGCTGATCCGACACGTGGTACAGCGCGTGCCTTCGGCGCTATAAATTCTAGAGCAATTGCTACGTTAAAACAAACGAATGAACGGAGAAATGGGCCAGACCAGCAGGACGTGGGTAGCATATAGTCAGCATATAGTCTGGGCCACAGGCACTTGGAGCGTTTCAATAAATTATAATGCTAAATAAATACGAAATATATTTACTACCAAAGTCTTAATGTTTCTCTACTCTCTTTCACCTATTATTGCCGACAATTTCCTGTAAATACCGTCCAAATGTCATCTGCAACACACGCTGGCTGCCGCCATGGCTGCCGCTGCACAGTGACATAAATAGATATATATAACTATATATTTATGTGTCAGTGTGCAGCAGCTAGCATGCGGTGTACTTGTGTGTTGCAGATGAGCATTTGACCGGCATTTACAGGTGATTATAGGCGAAATAGAGTAGAGAAACATTAAGACTTTTGTAGTAAATACATTTCGTGTGTATTTACCTTTTTATTTTTTTATTGAGACGTTCCAAGTGCCAGTGGTCTGGGCGGATAGTGTTTATCATATAGGCTGGGTCAGCCTGAAGTCGCCATCACGTAATCTGAGCAGCACGCAGCAACGACGTGAATAGTGGATGGTCATCACACATCACGCCGTGGCAAACCTGAGATTGTCATAGATGGCGTTTGGCATTCCTATTGGCATTACAAAAACTGGGGGATCTTTGGAAATATTACATTGAGAAATTTAATCGGTATCGATGACATTATCAAACACGACATTTACAGTGAGCGATGTTACCAGTTTAGACAATCCCAGAGTATCACATACTGTATATAGTATCTAATGTATAATGTAATATGTATAATGTATGTATATGTATGTATAATGTATATGTATATAGTATCTATATACAGTAGTGTATATATAAAGTGTATCTATATAGTGTATACATACTTTATTATATAGTCATTATAGTGTATATATAGTGTATATATATTAGTATAGTAGTACGCATATATAGTAGCATACTATAGTAGTATAGTAGTATAGTATATCAAGAGCTTATAATACCTATCACAGAGTGGCACATAGTATCACAGAGTGGCTACAATATTCATCAGGCGTCTATCAATATTGATATTGATAGACTCCTGATATCATCTCTTTATCCAGTGATAGTCAGGTAGCGGGGTTTTACACACGGAACAACGACCACTCATCTGACTGAAATAAGGCAACCCCATTACAGCCCAGATGCGTTTTATACATTATTGTCTGCTAACCATTTTAGAAATCGAAAGTTTAATCTACATTTACCCCCAATGTTGAAACCCATCCACTTACAGATCGATAGAGTCAATATAACTGAATTTGTATTTTGGTATGAAAATGTCTAGAGCATATCAAGTGACCAGACACGTTACCAGAGTATTCTTTGGACTACAGTGGATTTTCCTACCTAGCGTAATAATTTCCCCTTTGCAAAAGACCAGTTTAGTCCAGAAAAAATTCTCGAAATTTAACAGGAAATGTTGCTTGACGGTAAACATGAACATCCCTGCTGCAGCCATAGGAAAACCAGTTTCTGGTGCAGAATTCACGTGGAACGCCGACAAAAGAAGTATAAATATTAGGCGACAAGCTATTGGCAGACTAGCCTATAGTGTGGCATTGAAGGTGACCTTCCCTGGTTATAATAGACATCGGTGCCATACTGGGGTATGCAAGTGACAATAAACCTTCATTTTAAATCGCGATTTTTGCTGATAATATGTGCATTCATTATTTAAACTATCGGTAGATACACAAGGACGCACGCGCACACTCACATACAGCCCAATACAATTCGGAACGCAAATACATATGCAAATTATAGAAGCAAGCGTGCGAATGTACATACGCGCAACGGCTAAGAAGACTACGTCAATGTAAAATAACGACTATGCTTACTATAGTATGCGTAAATCCCTATGATAAATAACTAAATAGCAGACTTTCAAAGAGTGTTTTTCATCTGCCTCGCGATGTACATATCCAGTTCATATTTTTGACATTCAGCTGTCCCGAACTTATTTATAGAAAGGGGTGTGCAGATATTAGCCAATGAGCAGCCAGCACTCAAAGTTAACAGTTCTATTAAAGCTGGCAGCTATTCGTACATGCCTGCACGTAGCTCTGCGTCTATAAATCAGTGAGAACACCAAGTCGATAAAATGTTGCCAGCATGCTGCCGGGAAGCAATGCTGTTTCTGGTTAATGTCACAACTCCTATTTGCTTGTCAACCCTCTCTATGGATGTGACGAATAGTAACAATGTAACAACCGTAGAAACGGAACACTCTCCACTGGCAACTGGTTCATTTAGGTAACAAAGTAACAAATAGTTATCCATGGTTTTCTCCTTCCTCAGCAAATCTTTACGCATAGCTACACGCCTACAAGTGTGATAAACGCTTGCCACCGAGGCAAAATTACTCAATATTGTTAATGTAAATGGAAAATGTAGATGTAGGAATGCATTTGAACACTGTGTAGATAAACTGTTGCATGACTCTTGCTCATGTTAGGGGCGCCACATTAGTTGCGCCTTAAAAAGCGATGCCCCATTACTGTCTACCATTACTAGTCTCTCAAGCAAACCAGCAGCTAATAACTAGATTGGAATACTAACGATGACGCTGACTCCCCCATCCCCATTACATTGTTGAAGAGCAGGTAACAATTTTAAGCAGCTAGGTATAGCTTGGCTTTACCCTGACCGTGTACTCCAATACTTATCAGGGTGCGAAATTAACGCGAGTCCGGAGTCAAATACTCCCTGATTTACTGTCGGACTCCCTGATTTGACATATGCAGGAGTCATGGTGACTCCCTGAAAATTCTGCCATACTAACTAGTTCGTTCCGGAGCACGGCCTCGCGGAATTACTGTATTTTTTCAGCTAATGTCCAAAGAACATTTGGCAGACGTGCAACTGCATGAATCTTAAAAATAAGCACACGCGTTATTGTTAATTTTTTTTTCATTTTGAACCCCAGACTGCGGACTCCCTCATTTCGCTTTCGTCCGTTGGACTCCCGTGTTCAAGTTAATTTCCACCCCTGCTTATGCAATAAAAACATGACGATTTATAACTATCGTAAGGTATGCGTGAATCTAGGCATTCTACATGAGAAAAGAGCAGTGATTACAAAGCTTGGTGATCGATGCTGCGTATTTTTCTGTGGGCGAATTGCTGTGCCGTCCTCCATCTATTATAAAGACGAGTACATGAACATGGTTTTCCATAGCGTACGTTAGGCTTAGATACAAATGTCCGGATATTTTTGGAGATATTTAGAAGTTTTCGGGATATTTAGAAAAATCTGGATATTTAGCAAATTCCTTAATATTTAGAAGACAAAACACAATTTTCTCAAATATTAAGGATTTGTAAGGATGAGTTAATTTGTCCTTTTCTGTTAAGAAAAACCATCCAGCGGTGCAAACTGCATGCAGTGCCCGCCCCTTCGTACACTCAGGATACCACTGCTACAATGCTAGCACTATTTTTAAAGTGGGCGGAGCTCCGGGGAAATCCAGCGAATGGAGATTCGTAAACAGGGATGAGAACAGCAAGAAGGGAAAAAAGAGGAAAAGATAACGAAGAACAAGTACGAGGCGGCGTAGCCGCCAAGTGGGGAGGGTGCGGGAGGGGTGCCGCCTCCCCCAAGGGGGGTCTCGATTTTTTTTAGAAAAATGGACGCTGTAACGGCATCTTTAGGCCATGTGGAGATACATTCTAGCTCAATTTAGGTATTTGCAAATGCCATACTTGTAATATAATATTATTTTAACAGATTTGAGGCCTTCCCCATGACCTTTTGTTGCTAATCTAGCAACTGTACATAATGGCTAACAATATACATTAAACTGGTAGAAAACAAGTACAACATTTCTTTCAAGCATGAATAATAAAAATATAAAATTGTCATGCGATATAAAAATTTACTCAAACCATGTTAAAAGTTCACAGGCAGTACACTAATGTTTACCTGTCTAGCAGTTTAACAAATTAAACATACAACGGGCAGAATTGGTTGGTGCTGAAGTCAAAACAAATATTAATGATATTATATTAGATTGATTGGAATAGCCATTTGAAACAGAAATAGTCATCACCCCCAGGAAAAAAAATTCCCTTTTTTCTTTTTCCTTTTTTTTCCACCGGATTTGCACGATTCACGCGGCTGTCAAATCGGCAGAATTCCGCCAATCGGCGGACAATTCTCATCCCTGAAACAGCGTATGATTTTTTCGCACACAATAAATATGTTTAAAAGACATTACGTTGAAATAACTGAGATATTTAGAAAAAATTTGGGGATATTTAGAAATATTTTGAGATATTTAGAAATTTTTTGGAGAATTTCCGGAAACATATTTAGGCCATTTTTCGAGATATTTGTATCTAAGCCTAGCGTACGTCTGTCTAGACAATCACTATTCATGTACTGCTGATATCATGACAGCACGTAATCGCTAAGTTATAACCGTCTTTCGTCAAATGAAGAGCGCGCTATCGGTGCTTATATAGCTCAGTCTGCACTCAAGACTTCCGATAAAGGTTATCGGTTACGTATATACGGAGACATTCTGGCCAACATATATGCCAGAGGTCAGCGTTTAGAAAACAGCAGGCAGCGGAAGGTCCTCCTCACAACCCACCGCAGCCTATTACGAGTTCTGACGTCATCGTGACGTAGAATCTCGTGCTCCACTACAGCCCGCGAGCACAGCTGTGGTTACCCTGCTAAGCAACGCGCCTCGCGATCACGCATGAGCTGGTGACTATTGCCTAATACTATTTATGGAACGAACATACGAGACTCAAGGTTTGCAGGTATTTAGAGGGGTTCCAGGCTATTTATACGCTGCAAAACTGGAATTTACACTTATTAAAAATCTATAATAGAGTGCGAAATAACTGAAATACTTGTCATGGGATAACCGCTGGTGGCTATGATCATTCCCAGGTAAAGTTTTTCAATGCAATGCAGAGATCGCATTGCTCGGAAGTAAAACAGCGCAGACTTGAGACCCGCGAGTACTCTAGCACTGTCAGTAGATACTACACGCAAGCATGCGCACTTTACACCGACTAGCTCGTGTCAACACAATGACGTACACATGATTGCACACCCTGCGCCTGCCATCAGTTATATTATACGAAACTGCACAGCGAGATATAATTACACAATAACACAGAATTAGTTTATAAACAGCTTACGGGTTGTTTTTTGTTTTTGTGTGTGTGGTGAAGTCGAGTATGCAAAACAGTCATTACACGAGTAATGCTAAACGACGACGAAAGCATTTAAGGTGTTATTTTCTGGTACACAGCAAAGACGCTTTCCCTCTTTCTACCTCCTCCACATTTCCCCTATCTTCTAACATTTGTACCTACTCCCTTAATTCTGGCTTCGACCTCTTCTCTAGCCCACCATCCTATTCGTTTTCCCCCACATCTTCCACTTCCGCATCCCTACCTTCTCTCGTTCACTTACCTTCTCTCCTCTACCTCTTCTACCTGCTCTACCTTCTCTCGGTCACTTACCTTCTCTCCTCTTCCTCCTCTACCTTCTCTCGGTCACTTACCTTCTCTCCGCCACCTCCTCCACCTCCTCCACCTCCTCTACCTTCCCTCAGTTACTTACCTTCTCTCCTCCACCTCCTCTACCTTCTCTCGGTCACTTATCTTCTCTCCTCCACCTCCTCTACCTTCTCTCGGTCACTTATCTTCTCTCCTCCACCTCCTCTACCTTCTCTCGGTCACTTACCTTCTCTCCTCCACCTCCTCTACCTTCCCTCAGTCACTTACATTCTCTCCTCTACCTCCTCTACCTTCCCTCAGTCACTTACCTTCTCTCCTCCACCTCCTCTACCTTCTCTCGGTCACTTACCTTCTCTCCCCCAACTCCTCTACCTTCTCTCGGTCACTTACCTTCTCTCCTCCACCTCCTCTACCTTCTCTCGGTCACTTACCTTCTCTCCCCCAACTCCTCTACCTTCTCTCGGTCACTTACCTTCTCTCCTCCAGCTCCTCTACCTTCTCTCGGTCACTTATCTTCTCTCCTTTACCTCCTCTACCTTCTCTTGGTCACTTACCTTCTCTCCTTCCCCTCCTCTACCTTCTCTTGGTCACTTACCTTCTCTCCTTCACCTCCTCTACCTTCTCTCGGTCACTTACCTTCTCTCCTCTACCTCCTCTACCTTCTCTCGGTCACTTACCTTCTCTCCTCCAGATGGAAGAACCTATTGAAGAAGAAGAGGATGAGAAGGAGGGCATAGAGCTTATGCCAAGAAAATCATGACAAGAGTCAGCACTTGATGGCGGAGAGTACTACCTAACTAGTATGCCTAGTGACAGTGAGAGAAGGTTAACACAACATAAAGCAATGCTGACAGAAAAGCTTGCTACCGTACAGAGATTAGCGAAGAGATCTTGGAGATAATGAGTGAGAAAGAAGACATGGATATAGAAGTAGAAGTGGAAGAAGCTGGCACGTTCAGAGTAGAATGCAAGACATGATTTCAAGGATACATGGATGGCAGCTGGTTCCAAATGAGCGAGAGAACAAGGAGCAACAGAGCAGCCAGTATCGGAGTTGCGCCCAGTATCGTCGGCAAGGGCAGTGAGGCCTAAATTACCTAAGCTAGAGGTAAGGAAGTTCAACGGAAAAGTACACGAATGGCAAGGATTTTGGGACCTGTTACGAGAGCGCCATTCATGGAAAATGAATGCTTGTCAGATGTGGATAAATTCACATATTTGCGAGGACTGGTGAAGAACCCGCGAAATCTGCGATTGCGGCGTTCGCATTAACTAGCGCGAATTATCAAGCTGCAGTAGAACTGTTGAAGGAACGATATGGAAGAAGAATATCATACAACGAGCGCACGTGAAACGAACTCCTGAACATTGCACCGGTATTCAGTGAGAGAGATACCGTGCGGCTGAGAGGCTTGTGCGATACAGTCGAAACGCACTATAGAGGATTGAAGGCGTTGGGCCTCCCGGAAGAAACTATTCGAGTATAGTTGTGCCCGCGATCATGGAGAAGATACCGGTGCCGTTAAGACTCACCGTTACACGGGGAAGGGAATATCTGGACTGGACAATGAAAGATCTGCTCGATGCCTTAAGCAAGAAGTAGGTCTGCGAGAGAAACATCAGGTGCAGCCACCACAGAGAATGAGCAGGCAGGCGACGCGACGCGAGTAGAGTGAATCAACGATGGGACAGCTTCCCTCGACAGCAAGTGATTGTTCATGGGACGAGAAAAGAGAAAGGACATGTGCATTTTGTTGGGAGAGCATGCCATGAAAATTGTTTAAAGGTCACGGGTGTAAAGGAAAGAAAAGAGCTCCTGCGCAGATATGCTAGATGTTACAAGTGTATAAGAAAGGGCATCGCGCCCGAGATTGTCCAGTTTGTAGTAAAGTGTAAACGTTGTGGGGGTGGCATCATACGTCGTTGTGTGCGGGGAGAAATGCCAGGTATAATAGAAGGGAGCGGAATCGGAGCCGAGTACGGTAACACGGTGGCCGTCAAGTATGCATGTCGAGACGGGGATCGCGTGGCTTTACAACTGCCCTGGAAAGGTCAACGAGAAAGGGCAGGGAAAGATTAGATTGCTATTTGACTCGGGTAGTCATAAATCATTTATCACGGTTAAGGCGGCTCGTAGATATGAGCTAGAAGTAATTAGAAAAGAGTGGCTCGGAATAAAAACATTCGTGTGGGAATCAAAAGAAACTAGTTTAAGAGATGTAGTTAAGATAGATATAACAGCCTTGACAGGCGGGAAGGTTACGCGAGTAGACGCGTATGTAGTGCCAAAATTCTCATATTCAAAATGAACAATATGAGATTGTGAAGAAGGATTACCCGCACTTGAGAAATCTTGGTTTTCAGATGTGTGCAAGAGAAAGACGAGCTGGAGATAGATGTACTGATAGGGGCAGATTATTTATGGTGTTTCCAGAGTGGGCGTACCATAAGGGGGGAGATAGGTCAACCAGTTGCAGTGGAAACGAAAGTAGGATGGGTGCTGTCAGGGCCTTTGAAGGGTAGAATCAGTAGGGGCGGTTCAGAAACACAAGTGAACCTTATATCCAGGGAGAATGTCAGGTCAGAGCAGGATAGTATAGACAGGGATATCCATAAGTTATGGGATTTAGAACCCTGGAATAAGAGAGAGTGAGGATGTAAGTGAGAGTTTGCTGATACCATACGATTTACTGGGCAGAGGTATTCAGTGAAATTGCCATGGAAGGAGAGCCACAGAACGCTGCCAAGCAATTATGATAACAGTCTAGGAAGAATGAAAAGCCAGGTTAAGAGGCTGAAGAGGGA
>NW_014577190.1:362006-365184 GCF_000485595.1 Priapulus caudatus | reverse complement strand
ACCCGAGATACTAGAAGAGTATGATGCAATAGTTAAAGAGCAGCTAAGTTCAGGTATCACAGAAAGGGTGGTTGATCTTGAACCAAGAGGGAAAGTTCACTATCTGCCACACCAGGCAGTAATACGCAAGGAAGCAGCAACAACGAAGCTGCGGATCGTATATGATGCGTCAGCAAAAGAGAGTAAGACGGGAACCTCACTAAATGACTGTCTGCATGTGGGGCCCTCACTTAACCCGTTGCTCTACAAGATTTTACTAAGGTTCAGAGAGAATAAAGTATGCTTGGTAGGAGATATTGAAAAGGCATTTCTGATGATAGAGGTAGATGAGAAAGATCGAGATAGTTTGAGATTTCTTTGGCCAGTAGATGTACTGCAAGGAAATATGGAGGTAGAGGAATATCGATTTTGTCGTGTAGTTTTCGGGGTGAATGCATCGCCGTTTTTGCTAAACGCGACACTGCGGTATCACATATCTAAGTATGCAGAGATGGATGAGGAATTTGCCAGAAAAATGGTAGAAGGGTTCTACGTGGATGACCTGGTAACAGGAGAATGTACTGCTGATACTGCCTATATGCTGTATGAGAAGGCTAGAGATAGAATGGCGAACGGGGGATTTAAACTTAGGAAGTGGGTGACTAATGATCGAGAGTTGAGAGGGAAAATACAGTCAGAGGACACTGTTAGTTTGCCCAATTGTAAGGTGAGTAGGTTGGATGAAGAAGAATCGTATGCAAAGTCAAGCTTAGTAACACATGGGTGTGCAAAGGGTCACAAGGTCCTGGGATTGGACTGGGATTACGAAGCAGATAGCATCAGATTAGAGTTCGGACCGGTTGCTGAGAAAGCTGAGAATTTACCAGTAACTAAACGTAATGTTTTGAGTTTAGTAGCCAGGGTGTTTGACCCACTGGGAATAGTTAGCCCAGTAATGGTAAGAATAAAGATACTTTTTCAAGAATTGAGTAAAGAGAAATTAGATTGGGATGAAGAGATCGTCGGTGAGCTGAGGAAGAAATGGGAAGGGTGGATAGAAGACTTGCGCAAAACGAAGGTGATTGTGATCAGTAGGTGCGTATACGGGTCTGAGTCAAGGAAGATATTTGATTGTAGCTTGCATGGCTTCAGTGATGCTAGTAAGAAGGCATACTGTGCGGTGATCTATTTTGTTTACTGCACAGATGAAGGTGTCCATGCGAGATTGTTAACCTCAAAGACCCGGGTAGCTCCACTGAAGGCCCAGAGTATTCCAAGATTGGAATTGATGGGAGCTAGAATACTAGCTCAGCTTATGAAAGCAGTGAAAGAAGCACTTCAGTCGCAGGTGGAAATTTATCAGACACGGTTTTGGGTAGATAGTGTAACTGTTCTGTTCTGGATACAGAACCGGGGAGAGTGGAAGCAGTTTGTGCAGCATAGAGTCAACGAAATTCTAAGACTGACAAACCAAGAGGAATGGGGGTACTGTCCAGGAGAGGAAAACCCGGCAGACATAGGCTCCCGAGGGGCATCGGCTGAAACCCTAAAAGAGAGTAAATCATGGTGGCAGGGGCCCGATTGGATGGTAGGGTCACAGTCGGGATGGCCAGTGGTAAAGGGTGTAAAAAACCCGGAAGTAGCTGAGGAAGAGAAACAGTCTGTAACAATGGTGGTTGAAATAGATAAACCACAAGATATTGCCGCAGTGATAGACCTGGACAGATACAGTAATCTAGAAAGGCTATACAGAGTGACAGCCTGGGTCAGGCGCTTTATATTCAATATAAAGACAAAGAATGACAGTGAGGTAAAGCAGACAGGAATGTTAAAAGTTACAGAATTGGTAGAGGCTGAGAAAGAGTGGTTCAAGTCAGCACAGACAGACTTGAGGAAACAGAGTGAATTTAAGCAACACGTAAGAAGGTTAGGGTTGGTAGAAGAAAGAGGAATCTTGCACTGCAAAGGTAGGTTAGGCAACTCAAATATGGAAATTGAGGCAAAATACCCAGTTGTTTTACCGAAGGCTCACAAGTTGACTGAACTGATTATTAGAGATTGTCACAAGAGAGTGCATCATAGTGGTGTAAGAGCAACATTAGCAGAGGTAAGATCAAAATGTTGGATACCAAAGGGCCGACAAATTGTAAAGAAGGTTGTGGGGAAATGCGTGACGTGTAAAAGGTTAGAGGGAAAAGCCTGTAGTACACCACCAATGGCACCACTGCCTGAGTGTAGAGTAAGGGAAGCCACCGCATTTTCTAAAGTAGGGGTGGATTTTGCGGGACCTCTTTTTATAAAAGGAAAGATAGGAAACATGGAAAAGGTGTACATAGTATTGTATACATGTTGTGTAACACGAGCAATCTACTTAGACTTAGTAGAAGATTTGACAGCAACAGCCTTCATTCGAAGTTTGCGTAAGTTCGCAGCCAGGAAGGGGACACCAAGCTTAATAGTGTCAGATAATGCGAAAACCTTTCAGGCTGCAGATAAGGTGCTAAGGGAGCTTTATGAGCATCCACGGGTGCAAACTGATTTGGAAGAAAGAAGGATTACGTGGCAGTTTAATTTGGAGAGAGCACCCTGGTGGGGTGGATTTTTTGAGAGGATGGTAGGCAATGTCAAACGATGTCTTAGAAAAGTGCTAGGCAATGCAAAATTGACCTATGATGAGTTGCTGACAGTAGTAATTGAAATAGAGGGAACGCTAAATTCTAGACCGCTAACATACGAATACGACTCTCTCCCTTTCGCTTCTTACCTCTAAGGGGTATAGTTTCTGCATCGGTCTACTAATTCTAACTGGTTTCCCTCCAGTAATCTGCCTTACTCTTGCCCCTCTACATTCCTTATCTTTTCCCGTTATTAAACTTTCTACCACAGCCATCCTCCAGCTGCCCCTCTTTTTATTCTCATCATACACCGTTACTACATCGCCTATCTGTAGGCTGTAGCCTCCTTCCCGTATACCACACCTGTGGAATTCTCTTAAGTCTGCTAAATATTCTTTCTGCCACCTCTTCCAAAAATGGACTAACTTTATTGTCAAATGTTTGAACCTTCTACTACAGCTAGTCTCTCCCTCTGTCCCATCGTCAGGAATAGACTTTAATCTCCTGCCATAGACAAGATGTGAGGGTGTTAATACCTCCTCACCCGCCTCACCAGGCAAGAAGGAAGAGTAGGGGATAGGCCC
>NW_014577190.1:314748-361996 GCF_000485595.1 Priapulus caudatus | reverse complement strand
TTAATGTGGACGTTAAATATGAATTGTGTCCACCCCGGCCTGCGATAGACGTTAAATATGAATTGTGTCCACCCCGGCCTGCGATACCCGAGGGGCATTGGCTGAAACCCTAAAAGAGAGTAAATCATGGTGGCAGGGGCCCGATTGGATAGTAGGGTCACAGTCGCGATGGCCAGTGATAAAGGGTGTAAAAAACCGGAAGTAGCTGAGAAAGAAAAACAGTCTGTAAGAATGGTGGTTGAAATAGATAAACCACAAGATATTGCCGCAGTGATAGACCTAGACAGATACAGTAATCTATCAATATAAAGACAAGGAATGACAGTGAGGTAAAGCAGACAGGAATGTTAAAAGTTACAGAATTGGTAGAGGCTGAGAAAGAGTGGTTCAAGTCAGCACAGGCAGACTTGAGAAAACAGAGTTAATTTAAGCAACACGTAAGCAGGTTATGGTTGGTAGAAGAAAGAGGAATCTTGCACTGCAAAGGTAGGTTAGGCAACTCAAATATGGAAATTGTGACAAAATACCAAGTTGTTTTACGGAAGGCTCACAAGTTAACTGAACTGATTATTAGAGATTGTCACAAGAGAGTGCATCATAGTGGTATAAGAGCAACATTAGCAGAGGTAAGAACAAATTGTTGGGTACCAAAGGGCCGACAAATTGTAAAGAAAGTTGTGGGGAAATGTGGGACATGTAAAAGGTTAGAGGGAAAAGCCTGTAGTACACCACCAATGGCACCACTGCCTGAGTGTAGAGTAAGGGAAGCCACCGCATTTTCTAACGTAGGGGTGGATTTTGCGGGACCTCTTTTTATAAAAGGAAAGATAGGAAACATGGAAAAGGTGTTAATAGTATTGTATTCATGCTGTGTAACAAGAGCAATCTACTTAGACTTGGTAGAAGATTTGACAGCAACAGCCTTCATTCGATGTTTGCGCAAGTTCGCAGCCAGGAAGGGGACACCAAGCTTAGTGTCAGATAATGTGAAGACCTTTCAGGCTGCAGATAAGGCGCTAAGGGAGCTTTATGCGCATTCACGGGTGCAAACTGATTTGGAAGAAAGAAGAATTACGTGGCAGTTTAATTTAGAGAGAGCAACCTAGCTGGTGGGGTGGATTTTTTGAGAGGATAGTAGGCAATGTCAAACGATGTCTTAGAAAAGTGCTAGGCAATGCCAAATTGACATATGATGAGTTGCTGACAGTAGTAATTGAAATAGAGGGAACGCTAAATTCTAGACCGCTAACATACGAATACGATGAGGCGGGTGAGGAGGTATTAACACCCTCACATCTTGTCTATGGCAGGAGATTAAAGTCTATTCCTGACAATGGGACAGAGGGAGAGACTAGCTGTAGTAGAAGGTTCAAACATTTGACAATAAAGTTAGTCTATTTTTGGAAGAGGTGGCAGAAAGAATATTTAGCAGACTTAAGAGAATTCCACAGGTGTGGTATACGGGAAGGAGGCTGCAGCCTACAGATAGGCGATGTAGTAACGGTGTATGATGAGAATAAAAAGAGGGGCAGCCAGTTAGAATTAGTAGACCGATGCAGAAACTATACCCATTAGAGGTAAGAAGCGAAAGTGAGAGACAGGCAAGAAGGAAGAGTAGGGGATAGGCCCAAAAAAGCAGAAGCAGTAAACGCTCGACAGCACTTACGTGAGTTAAGACAGTTACGTGCATGATTGGCTTGACACAATGTTGAGTCAAGGCCCGAAGGGGGAGAGTGTTGGGAAATATCATGTATAACCGTATCTCATATAGCATAATGTATAATTGTATGAATATGTACTCTTGATGAATTCAGATGATTGTAGACTGTGAATGTGTAGATATGGATGATGTGTAAGAAAAAGTCTCGGAGAATCGGTTCGGCGCGGCGGCGCCGGCTGGAGAGCAATGACGTGTAGGGGTAGTAACTTTTTATAGATGTTTATGATAATGGCTCCATTAGCGCTTTCACACACTAGAAAAACCGCGATGCTAGTCGCGATGGAAATACCGAGATAATTGTGCCCTTGTTCACACAGGCGGAAATATGTCGCTAATCGCCGAGAGGGATAATTCTATTAATCGAACTGCGCATGCCTGATATCAAGCCGGGGGTTTCACACCAAAGGTAGCAGATTTCAACTTCAGCTTCTAAGGGTCATATAATCCTTATTAGCCAACAGATTTCTTTCTTTTTTGTACTGAATATACATGAGGGTAGGATGATGTATATTTTCGTATTGATGTTACTCTAGATTTGGTGATCATGTTTAACGTGTTTTTAACAGAAAGTGGAGTCCCAAAATAAAATGATAAATCTTGTAACTGGCTATCAAATAATTATGTTCCAATGAATGGTTGTGGGTTCTGTTTCTGTCTATGGGTCATCATCATGGCTGTACGCCACCCAAATCTCAGGCGAATCGGCCAAATATTTTGGATGCTATGGTCATTTCACCGAACAGTACCATTCCATGTTAAACAACAAATATGAATGTCTTCTCCTGAACATTCTAGTATAGCTAATGATGAGTTGAACATTATCTGCCTAAAACATTACTTCCGAATGTGTTGAATAATCATTTGTTCAAGTCATAACCAATTAAATCATTCTCACACAAACTGGGGAATTTACACCCCCTCCAAATTCTTACGTGCAATCTGTGTTGAAAACCTGTCCTCTCCAGAACATAGCATAATCTGAAGAACACAGCCAGGGTTCTTGCAAAAATACCTTTTCTGGAATGGTTAGCACCTATCTGAAGTAAACTCATCACCAGTTGTCTTGTTCAAAGGCAAAGCGGGGTGTGTATTCCAAAAAATGTTGTTAAAGCAAATGTCCTCTCCTGAACAGGATATTTAATATGATTAATAAACATAATTGATTATGACACTGAATACGCCTGATAGGCCAGAAAACTAATTTACGACAGAACACGATTATAAAACAAGATTTCATGGGTTCAGTTCCGGTTAGAAAGTCATTCTGTGCAGTTAGTGCAAAACAACTACAATTAGAATGTGGAAATAGATACATTGTATAATGTTTGTGTGCTGAGATGATCTGATTGGATTAGAATTGTGTGAGGTGATCTCCAGTACCATATACTTTAGCTGTTTTATACATAGGAAATCATAAGCTCAGGGCTGGTGCTCCTGTCAGCTTGCATTGCCCATTGTGCAGGAGAGGACATAATTTTTTAACATTGACATTTACAAAGTAAGCAATGTCAATTTCCGTATTGTAGTATTAGAACTGCACTGCATCATGTGTATTATAGATGAATTTCTTATTTACCTAACACATTTGGAGTCAGTAAGCACTTAACCTCCCCCCCCCCAACCCATTCTCCTCCACCTCATCTACCTTCTCTCAATCACTTACCTTCTCTCCTCTACCTCCTCTACCTTCTCTCCTCCACCTCATCTACCTTCTCTCAATCAATTACCTTCTCTCCTCCAGCTCCTCCAGCTCCTCTACCTTCTCTCCTCCAGCTCCTCCACCTCCTCTACCTTCTCTCCTCTACCTCCTCTACCTTATCTCGGTCACTTAACTTCGCTCCTCCAGCTCCTGTACCTTCTCTCCTCTCCCTCCTTGTTGGGAAATATCATGTATAACCGTATAGCATAATGTATAATTGTATGAATATGTACTCTTGATGATGTCAGATGATTGTAGACTGTGAATGTGTATATATGGATGATGTCTAAGAAAAAGTCTCGAAGAATCGGTTCGGCGCGGCGGCGCCGGCTGGGGAGCGATGACGTGTAGGGGGAGTGACTTTTTGTAACGATAATGTGATGTTTATGATAATGGATACATTGTGTGTGGGTTCGGGTTTTCCCGGCGGAGAGAGAGAGTGGTACGGGGAACGCAAGATAGGGAAGAGAGATTGGAAAAGAGTGTTGACGGAGAAGGTTGTAGAGAGTGTTAAATGCAAGGAAAGTAAAGTGACTGTACGGAGTGTGTATATTAAATAAACCCATGAGTGATATATATATATTTCGAGTGTTCACTGTGTATCAATGATAGAGTGTGCGATATAACATAGATGATAGAACCGGCACAGGCGAGATTTAAGATTTCGCAACACATGGTCCTTCGAGCCGGAGGATTGTTAGATCAGATTGTTAGACCGAAGTGATAGACCGGATAGACCGGATAGACAGATCGTCGGCAACTGAGTGAACGATACATTGTCGCAATGGAAGAACTATTGAAGAAGAAGAGGATGAGGGGAGGGCATAGAGCTTATGCCAAGAAAGTCATGACAAGAGTCAGCACTTGGATGACGGAGAGTACTACTACTAGTATGCCTAGTGACAGTGGCAGAGAGAAGGTTAACACAACATAAAGCAATGCTGACAGAAAAGCTTGCTACCGTACAGAGATTAGACGAAGAGATCCTGGAGATAATGAGTGAGAAAGAAGACATGGATATAGAAGTAGAAGTGGAAGAAGCTGGCACGTTCAGAGTAAAATTGAAAGACATGATTTCAAGGATACATGGATGGCAGCTGGTTCCAAATGAGCGAGAGGAACAAGGAGCAACGCATAGCCAGTATCGGAGTTGCGCCCAGTATCGTCTGCAAGGGCAGTGAGGCCTAAATTACCTAAGCTAGAGGTAAGGAAGTTCAACGGAAAAGTACACGAATGGCAAGGATTTTGGGACTGTTACGAGAGCGCCATTCATGGAAATGAATGCTTGTCAGTGGATAAATTCACATATTTGCGAGGACTGGTGGAAGAACCTACGAAATCTGCGATTGCGGGGTTCACATTAACTAGCGCGAATTATCAAGCTGCAGTAGAACTGTTGAAGGAACGATATGGGAAGAAGAATATCATACAACGAGCGCACGTGAACGAACTCCTGAACGTTGCACCGGTATTCAGTGAGAGTGATACCGTGCGGCTGAGAGGCTTGTGTGATACAGTCGAAACGCACTATAGAGGATGAAGGCGTTGGGCCTCCCGGAAGAAACGTATTCGAGTATAGTTGTGCCTGCGATCGTGGAGAAGCTACCGGTGCCGTTAAGACTGACCATTACGCGAGGAAGTGAATATCTAGACTGGTCAATAGAAGATATGCTCGAAGCCTTAAGGAGAGAAGTAGCACTGCGAGAGGAACATCATGTGCAGCCACCACAAAGAGTGAGCCAGACGGACCGACCGGGAAGAGAGAATCAGCGATGGGGACAGCTTCCCTCGACAGCAAGTGCATTGTTCATGGGACGAGACAGAGACAATATATGTGCATTTTGTTTGGTCGAGCGTGCATGCTCATGAAAATTGTTTTAAAGTGATTACGTCACCGTAAATACTAAAAAATAAAAAAAATATTTCCACTTTTTCATAAAATATTAGCAATTCTGTTCACATTTTATGGTTAAATTGCTGCATTATACTTCTTATTTTACTTTATTGTTCGATGTGAACATACACTCGTAACCCATACATAGCCCATAGCAAGCAATTAATGTTGAAAACATTAATTCAAATCGTCCAGGTTTTTTGGATTTTTATCAAAGCGGGGTGTGTATTCAAAAAATGTTGTTAAAGCAAATGTCCTCTCCTGAACAGGATATTTAATATGATTAATAAACATAATTGTTTATGACACTGAATACACCTGATAGGCCAGAAAACTAATTTATGACAGAACACGATTAAAAAACAAGATTTCATGGGTTCAGTTCCGGTTAGAAGGTCATTCTGTGCAGTTAGTGCAAAACAACAACAATTAGAATGTGGAAATTGATACATTGTATAATGTTTGTGTGCTGAGATGATCTGATTGGATTCGAATTGTGTGAGGTGATCTCCAGTACCATATGCTTTAGCTGTTTTATACATAGGAAATCATAAGCTCAGGGCTGGTGCTCCTGTGAGCTTGCATGACCCATTGTGCAGGAGAGGACATAATTTTTTAACATTGACATTTACAAGGTAAGCAATGTAAATTTCCGTATTGTAGTATTAGAACTGCACTGTATCATGTGTATTATAGATGAATTTCTTATTTACGTAACACATTTGGAGTCAGTAGGCACTTAACCCCCCCCAACCCATGTGCACCCCCCACCCCTAGCCCCCACATTTCCAATCCCACCCATCCACACTGGTAGTTTGGCCCTCCCTCCCTGACGAAGTCCCTTCCCTATTATGCATGTCCCACCATAATGGAAGTTAAGCCCTGAGCCTCCCATCCCCTTGTTCAAAATGAAAGTTGAGTCTTAAAAGTTTTGAGCGCCGGAATGTGGCGGCCGGTCTGTAATACCCCCTAACCCTGAAACTGAAATGTAGCTTACTATACAGACTTAAGCCTAGATTACTTAGTATACAGGGTAACAATTTCCTAGGCCTATTTTAAATCACTTTTATACTGGAATGGTTAATTAAAAGCGCTACAGTGTATGTGATTGTTATTTGATTTTGATTTCAGGCCTTTCTCCAAGCACAGCATGAGTGGCACTAACCTCATAGTCAATTTGCGCAGGAAACGACCAGCTGATGAACTCACAAAATCATGCAGGTCAACTGCATATTTGAAAAGGATGAAAAATGACAACCCCGAAGCATACAAAGAACTGAAGGAAAAAGATGCTGCTAGAAAGAAGAAAGAGTATGTTCCAATAAAGGCTTTGTCAGAGAGTGATAAAAAAATTCGGCGCAAAAAATGGGCTGAACATATAAGAGCGATAGAAGAGCACAGCAAAAAAGTCAACATGCCATTGGAGAAGAAGATGAACCCCCAAAAAAACGGTTTAAAGACTTAAATGAGTGAGTTAAACCAATGTTTTTAGATCTCGAAAACATTACCTTTGGAATGCAACTCTAACTTGTCTACTTATAGCTGAAAGTCAACTGAGAGAGCACTCGACAGCAGACGATCTGCTTTTGAACAAAGATGACAGACACGCTAATGATGAAACAAGCCACAATAAAGGTGAGTACATTTCTAGGCATGAATACTGTAGTACTGGTACACAATATTAATGGTTGGATTTTTAACTTCATGTACTTTTTTACTGCAGGCTATCAAGTTGGTGACCACGTCATATTGAAACTTGTAACTACAGCTGGAAAAGCAAAGCATTTCGTCGCAATAATCCGTAGTGTTCGGAGAAACGAGCAGTATGATGTTGTCTATTTGCATTCTCATGGCAAAACCTACTTCGTTGTGGACGAGATGGACATGCATCGATACAGTTGGTGTGGAATGCATTGTTTCTAAGCTTGGACAGCCACGTGTTAATAAACGTGACCAATACTACTTTGAATTACCTGATACTATCAAGTTGGAATAGATCATATGAGATGATGCAGACTAATCTGTATGAGTGAACTCTTTGACTGTTAATCAGAATTAAGCAGTGGATTTTTAGGTGTTAATAGTGAACTCTTGGACTGTTATAGTCGAGCATTTGGATTTTAGGTGTTAGTTTTCTTCAAGAAGTGTTTCCAGTACTAGCAATTGACATCTTGTCACTCTGGTTTTGGCAAGTCAAGACAGGTTGAGCACCAAGATGGCAATTGAAAGCAGAACATTTCGGTGATGTTAATCATTGTGTGTATAATACACTATTACATTGTTCCTGTTCTTGTCAGAATTATATGCTGCGTTCACACGAGGAGTTTAGTTGCGTTCACACGCTAAAATATACGCGGCTTGCTTAGCCACGGCTTGCTTAGCCACGGCTTGCTTAGCCGCGATTGCTCCGGCTTGCTTAGCGCGGAATCATATTCGCGTAGTTTCCGTTGAACCTGAACTGACTAATGGCAATTCCCATTTTTGCCAAAAAATTGCCGTGGCTCGAAAATGTACGTCGACTGGCGTGCTTCAAAATAGGACGTTCCATATGGGAGCATAGCAGTAACAACTACACCCAATTTCAAACATGTGGGTCAAACGGTTCCTGAGTTATCGTTGACCGAAACCAAATGTTGACGGACGGACGGACGGACGGACGGACGGACGGACGGACGGACGGACGGACGGACGGACGGACGGACGGACGGACGGACGGACGTACGACGGACGACGACCCATGGCAATAGCTCAACTTGACGATGTCAAGGTGAGCTAAAAATGCAAAAACCGAGATTTGCATCCCGCTAATTCCCGCCAGTGTGAACGCGCCTATTGTGTGTGAGTTCGAGTTTTCGCGGCGGAGTGAGTGTGGTACGGGGAACGCAAGATAGGGAAGGGAGATTGGAAAAGAGTGTTGACGGAGAAGGTTGTAGAGAGTGTTAATGCAAGGAAAGTAGAGTGACTGTACGAAGTGTGTATATTAAATAAACCCATGAGTGATATATATATATATTTAGAGTGTTTAGTATCAATGATAGAGTGTGCGATATAACATAGATGATAGAACTGGCACAGGCGAGATTTAAGATTTCGCAACACTTCTCTACCTTCTCTCGGTCACTTACCTTCTCTCCTCTACCTCTTCTACCTTATCCCTGTCACTTACCTTCTCTCCTCTACCTCCTCTACCTTCTCTCGGTCACTACCTTCTCTCCTCTACCTACTCTATTTTCTCTCGGTCACTTACGTTCTCTTCTCTACCTCCTCTACCTTCTCTACCTTCTCTCGGTCACTTACGTTCTCTCCTCTACCTCCTCTACCTTCTCTCGGTCACTTATCTTCACTTTTCCGGGTGATACTCCATTAGGAGTGTTCCCAACTTTAATGTCATTAATGGTCATAATAACATATATATATATATATGATATGCGTTCATATATTAGTTTGTGGTTTAATGTCATTTAATTAGGGTTAGGATTAGGGTTAGGGTTAGAATTATCAATCATTAATCATTCATGATATCAAAGTTGGGAACCCTCCTAATGGAGCGTTAGCCACTTTTACAGATTATCGTCTTCTAAATTTGTGGTGCGTCTAATACAGCGTCTTATAAGCAGATATATATATATATATACACACACAAGAGCGTATTAAGAAGGCCTAAGAAGGCTCTTGATATATATATATATATATATATATATATATATATATAATACGGCACCCGAACAGCTATCAATCATCGAATCGCAATGCCACCGAATGAAGAACCGTTACTGTTTCGTGCGTGTTATTTATAGATCTGACAGCGATTCCTCTACATCTAAAGCTGGGAATGTGGATACGTAAACACAACCACAGTAGTAACACCTACCTGCCAAATCTTGCAAGCATCATAACAATTGGCATCCGTGAGGCCTTTTTGAGGTTTACTCACTATTACTGTGATTTGTGTTGTGCTTCCGGGGATTTCATTTTCTCATTCATAATAGTGATATATATAAGATCACATGCAAGCTCAAAATTCAAACATTTAAAACCACTGACTGTGTATGATATGCTGCAAGATACTAGTACATAGCTCGACCGACCATGCTGGGCAATTCGAAGCGTAGCTATTTCAAAGTTTGTCCACACGTTCCGCCACAGTTGCGCTTGTCACTGGTTTTGAGCTGGGTTTACACTATGAAAAAGTCGACGAGTTGACAAGTTTTTCAACGTTCTGTCAACCTTTCTATCAAATGTTTAAAGTTTTTACGTTATCGACAGCAAGTCGACAAACGTTTCAACATTTGAGCTGCAGTGTGCGCGCGGGGCGACGTGGATACGCGTATTAATTCGCGCCAGAATGGCGCCGATAGCAAAAATGCGCTCTCCACCTGGTTGGAGGGACACGTATACACCCTGTTTGCTATTATCGGAGTGGCCGAGTGGCAAAAACTTATCAACTCGCTGACCAAAAGTTTAGAGAATAGAACATGTTCTAATCTCTCAACCAGTTGAGCGCTCAATTTTACGTATGCACTGCCGCTTTTCAGTTGATTAGTTGAAAAGTTTATCAGCTCGTCAACTTTTCAAGAAAATGTTGATAGTGTAAACCGGGGCCAGCTTTACCCTACAGTAACAGTACAAGTATAATTGATGCCTATAGTTAGCTGACTACAGCAACCACGAGACGCATTATCAAGAAATAAATCAAGGTAATTTAATGACACATTCACATAATGGTGTTTATTGCTTATGAACCAAGTTAAGCAGTCTATATAGCAATGAAGAAAAACTGTATCGTTGCTTCAATGTAGATTTCTATGTTTTAACAAGAAAAATCAAATGGAAACTAGAAAGGGCAGTTGTCGCCAACTACATGTATCCCCCGTGTTCTCCCCAAAATGTGTAAGTATACGAAGTTTGGTCGCGCTAGGTCAATTAGGGGCCGAGTTATAGAGAGAAACTGAAATATGATCAAGGTCAAGGTAAAGGTCAAATAAAGGTCGCAGTGACCTGGTTTTGGTACTCTGCACACCTTCTTCCCAAGATGTGTAAGTATACCAAGTTTGGTCACGCTAGGTCAATTAGGGGTCGAGTTATAGAGCGGAAGGGAAATTCTCTGCGGCAGACCGAACGGCGGCGGCGGCTGGGGAGACATGAAACCATAGTATCCCCGCCGACTTCGTCGCGGGGGATACAATTATGCATCACATCTCCTGATTTTATCCTGCGTAATTTAATAAGTATGAGGTTAGGTTAGACGACATATTGTAATGAGTTACAACGGGCATAGAAATAGATATAAAGGTGCATGCGTATCCGGAAGACGCCATGTATATCCCCATTTGATTCCATACAGTAAATCAATGGCTAGGCGTACCGTATAAGACAAAATAAACAACGCTCGGCAGTCAGCTATTTTTGGCGCTCTATTCATTTTTCGCGAATCCGTATCATTTTTCTGTCGCTCTCCACTTATTTTATCAATTATTATAATAAGGTACTGCCATCTTCACGATTCCTACTGTAGGAAATGCTACGACAAATTTCATGAGCTTCGTTAATACGGATTATAATATATCAATGTAGTACACAGTAAGGACTATACTTGAGAATATTGCAGCAATTGGCACCATTGCAGCAACGCAGACGTTGTCTGGTGCGAACATCCTGTTTGGCAGACAACAGGAGAGAAATAACGCCACTTTGATTTACGTAGACTATACAACTAATTGAGGAATTGATAAGTAAGTCACTTAGTTAGTAACAGATTCTAAACGATCAAACATGCCGCAACAACTACGCCACCAAGAATCAGACCATCGTCTTCTCAACGATTTTAAATCGAAAGACTGTAAATAAATTTTGGTTTAACGCCCATACAGTAGTGTTTGTTTTATATCAGTAAACTTTGACCGAAGACAGAGCCCAAAGGCATCTAGATTAGTGCATGGGCATAGATCTTAGACACAGTCTCCACTCCTTTATTATTCCAATGATTATATATCTGTTTAACCTCGTAATAATCAAATAGACCTAATAACATAGTGAATAAGGTTGATGTAACGTAAGCTAGGTCTCATTAGGAGAGAAAAGCCACCGTCATTTCAGGCAAATTTCATGCTGCAGTCGCACAATTATAAAAGTGGCTGACCTGATTATTGTCTTATTATTATTATTGACCCGATTATTATCTGTCAACTTTGCTAAAAAAATCTAGCGTTTTCCCCCACTTTTATGATAACTACCGTTATTGCTTGAGTAACAGAAACCGTAGAGTAACGATGAAATGTATTAGAACCCTCGTATTCACCAAAACGTCCAAGTTTCGAACTCGTTCGATTGCCACTGCCTTTTCTTCTAATCTTGGACCATTTAGTAGCGCCAGCTATCGTCCATATAGACTTATGCTAGCCGCACACTATACGATTTTGCTCGGGCCGCAGTCGTAAGCCCTCGCACACCATACGCTCGGCAGCCGATCGATCGGGAGGCCCCCGCACACTGTACGACTCAAAAGGCACGTTCACACGGACGTTTTTGGCCCGAGCCTAATTAGGCCCGTGCCAGATTTGGTGCCATCGAAAACGGCGGACCAGGCCCGAGCCAAATTTTAGCACCAGCTTTCGGCGAGCGGTAGAGCGGTAGAATCGGTTGAGCGGTAGATCCCGCGAGTGTTGAACGTGTACTTCGACGAAATAAAGTCCAAAACGGTATAAAAAAAATTTGATCAGGATGCACGTTTTCAAGATTGATAATTGAACTCGGAACGTAAGTAAACACTCTGAATCGTACACAACGCCATCTCGCGACATACTGCCAAAGTATCTGTGAGATATTTGTGCAATAAAATTTATTTGAATTTGAATTTGAATTTGACAGACAGTATTCACTTGCATACGTGTGAACGCTCCGACTTAAACCGGCCCGAGCCAAATCTAGCCCATTTGGCTCGAGCCAATTACCATGACCGTGTGAACGTGACTATAGTCGGCGCTAACCATGACGCTCTCGTGGCGTTCCAAGCGGATTTAGCGTGTACTAAGAGTCGGGAGTGTTTCCCCGCCATTTTGACCGAATGCGGTTCCCATGGCGCTGCTCTGTGATTGGTTAATTTTCTTCAGCGCTCGGCGGCGGGTCGGATGGCCACGCACACTATCCGAGTCGAGTCGTATACCCTCGCACACTATACGACCCGCTCCGCTCCCGATTCAAAATTCGAATCGACCCAAAATGGCCTCCCGATCGTGTCAAACCAGTCGGTAGCCATGCAGATGCAAAGCCTCCCGATCCAGACGTAAGCCTCCCGATCCCGCTCGGGTTGTATAGTGTGCGGCTAGCATTACACGTTTCCCGGACAATCTTGTTTGCACCGACAAATTACAAGTTGACACATTTAACAAATCTTGCGACTCGATGTTATTTTCGTCGTGTTACGATGTGTTCATATCCAATTTTCTATGCTATAACTGCACAAAATCTTAGTGTTTTTCAAGTTAGTGTAATCAGTGGTATAGCCACTGTGAAGTGAGACTATATTTCAATATTTCGCTATATTTTATTCGGATTAAGCGTTTATGAGCAAGGATCATGCAAATATGCCTTTAAAGTGATCAGTGTCATTTCCTACAGCTAACTTACTGAATTTTAGAAAACGATAAAAGGTTGGCAGTATTAGGCCCAGGGTTTATAGAAGTGGAGCCACAATGAAAAAGATGTGCGCCCAGTTATGACAGGTGCATTGCATAGAATGGAAATTATACGTCGGAATTGAGTAGGTAGCGCATTTAGGACAGCAACGCGAAGGTAATATAACTATAAGCCGATGATACTGGTAACCTGCAGTTCACCCTTACGGACACTTCGTACGATCTAGCATCACTACCTGCTGATTACATACACCTGCGCGTGCGTTGTGAAGCGAATCCGCGGTGCAGGCAGGAGCAACCAATGTTATTACTCGGGGGTGTTTGGCAGAGTAAGGAGAGAAATTCGGACTTTTCAGGAATTGCGCATGACTGGCAGTCAACAGGTTAAAATTCACCGGTCACTGTGATAGCAAGGTACTTTTGTATTCACTATTGAAGTCCTAAATTGCAGTTAGTATAACCTGACTAATATGTTCTGATTGAGTAAGCCAGTACCCAGTTTGTATGTAACTGGCACCTAAACCAACAGATTCAATAGAAATCGAAATGCCAACTGTAACAAAACCGATATGAGATTGTATTAAATTGACTACGTCACGAATTTTCCATGGTAAAATTTGTAAAATTTTTGTTGCCATTTTTTTACATTAAAAGTAAGTACTAACGTATCGTCAAATTCTTACCTGATAAGATTGTTTCTCAACTAGTTAAAAATAAAAAAAACCTGGACGATTTGATACTATGTTCCTGACATTAATTGCTTGCTATGGGCTATGTATGAGTCACGGGTGTATGTTCACATCGAACAATATAGTAAAATAGGAAGTATAATGCAGCAATTTAACCATAAAAAGTGAACAGAATCACTTATATTTTGTGAAAAAGTGGAAATATTTTTTTTATTTCTACTATTTGCGGTGACGTAATCACTTTAAATAAGAGTGCACTAGAAATGTGTATTATAGTACTCAGTGTCATTATAATCTATAACGCACACTTCTTTATACAGATTATCAGGAGTATAGATAATAGCTATTATATATAGATAGATATATAGTACCTATTATGTTCTCCTATTATTGTTGACAAGAAACGCATGTGCATTTCTTCACTATTACACTTAAAGTAACAACACTAGCTATGGATTCAAAATGAGGTTGGGGGACTTGGACGAACGTTAATAGTATATTGTAAATTTCATGATTAATTTGATACAATTTGGGAAATTATAGCACACAAACCAATATCCTGGAATCGGGTGGGGGCGATACCTTGTTTACACTACTATATTGATAATTATATGATATAATAATATGATGTACATAAAAAGTTATCTGCAGAGAAGTCAGACATGTCTGAGAAATGTTTGCTTAACATCACATGAATAGATTGATTAGATATTGGTTATTAGGTAATATAAAGAAAGGATCTATTACTACTACTACTACTACTACTACTACTACTACTTATTAGTATTATTTTTATTATATTTTTTTATTATCATGGTCATCATCTCTTGATAATATACAAATATATACTCGTAAATAGACAGATAAATATATAGCCAGGCTAGCAGAGGCGCAGGCACATAGGCAAGCAGAAAGACAAACCGTGAATCACACAACGAGGCAGTCATATGCATGTGTTTGTGCAAAATGCCACCATCGGCTCGCCAATTACCGGTGTGGTGGAGTAGGTTTCCGAGACACGCTGAAGCCAGCGGGGAAGTCACCGTGTGTGGCCCATCAGGAGGCCATTGATAAATGCCTACAGGAAGCTCTGGCTCGCACAGGTAATTACCCTGCGGAGTTAACTAGCTCCATCCGTCTCACCTGTCCACTGCTACTCACAGGTAGCGCAGCAGTGCATGCGTTATATTGCTGAACATCTGGTAGCACGTCAAGGGTGAACATAGCGAGTATTGACAGCGACATAGCTCAGCAGGGAGTTGTAGGGGTCACTACGCTCAAATGAGTGCAATGTACAGGTATAACACTGAAAGCCAATATTCGTATACGATGTTAGCCTTATAGTAGAAGTCCACAAAGAGCCAGCGTGAACTAAAATACGTGAGAGGTCGATCACGGGGGAAGATAGCAACATGGTCCTAGAATGATGTAGAGATTCATCATTGGGGAAGGGAAAAATATTAGTCTAAAACAATGTACCATGCTCATGGCAGGCAATAGAAACACGATTACCCCGTTCAGACTGCCCATTTGATCCTACATCAAACTAATCCGGCTCAAGCCCAAACTAATTCATGGAGCATGTACACGCAAGCTCCGAGCTCAACCGGGCTAACTTAGCACGTATAGCTGTGCATGCTCAGTTTCGCGTGTTACATCATGCAGCAGACAGCACCGCCGATAGCATTACTTGGATTTATACTGTATTATTGCAATAGCAGAAGAACACGAATATTAACAGATGATTCAATAGACAGTATAACATCGATATTATGCCCATCCAAGAGCATAGGTTGCATCATACTGATGTTGAACTGAAGTACACACACCTAGGCAAAGGCTGGCCGCTTGTAACGTCTAGTGCTAGAAAAAAACAGTAGAAACTCGACCATTGCCCGTTTGGGAATTCTCCTGAGCCCATATTCTATGAAGTCACTCAATAACATTGAGTCCATCAACCTAAGAATCGTGGCTGCAACTTTCAAGGACAAGTGTAATATGCTGTTACAGTCTAATCAACTCTGCAGATAAGAATGTAGAAGTTTCTTCCAGGATTTACCAAGTGCCATCAAATCAATTCCAAAGCATAATTTTATGCTACTAAAGTAGCTGGCGACATGAATTCCAAAATGTGTACTGATGATGTCCAGTTCATATCACAAGAACACCAACAGAAACGGAACACATCTGCTGAATCTTGCTGAGAAATATGAATTTAATATTTTGAACACCTCCTTTCATGGAAGGAAGAGCAAACTTTGGCCCTTCACATACCTCAATAGACAAAGAGCACAGCTTGACTACATCTTAATTAACAGGAAGTGGCGGCACTATTGTGCCTTCAACTGTGAAGCCTACAGTAGATTCGACATCATACATTCTTATCATCGTATCATCAGTGCCAAAGTCCAGCTGCACCTAAGAGCAAACAAGCCGAAATGTAAGGTAACCAGATATGATTGGAGCAAGCTGAGAAGCAATCTAGTTAAAAAAACGCACTTCATCACCGAAACACGGAAGGGAATCGAGGGCAGCCAGCTTGTTGAAGACGTTGAAGCATCAGCAGAAAGCCTGTATGACAACATGATGACATCCATAAATGAAACTTCAGAAGCATGTGTCCCCAAATGTGCTATTAGTCAGAGAAGCAGTGAAAAAAATACATGGGGGCTCGGGGCGATTTAGCCCCCGAAATGCCAAAAAGAGCCCCAGAAATGCCAAATAGAGCCCCCGTAAATTTGCATAGAGTTCAATACAAACCAAATTTTAGAGTGCTATTTTCATGCACGCGAGCTTGAAAAGTAGCCCCCGAAAAATAAATTATATTTTTTTCCCTGCAGAGAAGAGTACCCTGGGAAGATGATGCAGTTGAAGCAAAGAGAATTAAACTGAGAAAAGCCCTCCTTAAGCGATCCTCTGATTTACCAAAGAAAAACACACTTCAAGCTGAAGAAGCTAAGAAATGACACCATGTCACAAGAAAGACATGTAAAGGAAAAGATTAAAATTATTGAACAAGCCACTGAGCAGCAAAGATCTCAATTTCGCTGGTAAATATTGAATGAAATATCCGGCAGAAAGCAAAATAATCAGCAGAAAGCAGAGCCAGGAAGAAAAAGTACTGAAATAGAAACAGCATTTTCAGGATCTCCTCGGCACTGAACCTTCACCTGTCGAAGAAGTAATTCCTGTGGTTAAAGAAGGTGATTTAGGAATACCAAAGAATTATCGAGGTATTAGCCTAACAAGTATCGCTTCAAAGATATACAATAGAATGCTGGTTTAGTGTTTTCAACCTCACATAGAGAACATCCTGAGAGATAGCCAGAATGGTTTCAGAACAGGTAGACCTACTGCTGGTCACAATTTGGCTTTAAGGTGGCTGATAGAAGGCTGATAGGAATCTCACTGTGGAGGATGGTGATGGATTGGTTTATCCCCAACAGACATCAAAGTCCATAAAGCTAAAGCATGGTCAGCACTCAACTGAACAAGATGCATGTCATCTGGAAGTCACATGAGCAGATACCTAAAGATCAGTTTCTTCCGTACCACAGTTGAATGTCTCGCTTTATGGTGCAGAGACATTGACATTGGACAGCAAACTCACCAAAGAGCTTAATGGATGCTACACCAGAGTGTTAAGAGTAGTGCAAAATATCACGTATAAGGGTTTTGTTAACAACAGCACCCTATATGGAGACCTTCCCAAGGTCACTGATACACTACGTCTAAAGTGCCTTAAGTTGGCTGGAAATATATGGCGTGGAAAAAAAAGAGTAAACGCGCTGTTGTTTTGAGAACCAACACAGCTATCGTGTGAGTAAATGCTGCTTCTTGAATCTTGAAGCCTGATATCTTGCTTCAGGTTTTTGTTTAGACAGTGTACCTGCAGTTACTGACCCAGACACAGATGTGCTTGCAATCATTCGGTGCGAATTCAGTGTAAAGTAAAATTACAATTAAGTGACCAGTATAGGGAAGGTTTTTTACGATTGCACGTTGGTAGTCAATGACAGTCGAAGGCGTCGTGTATAATATAGATGGCTTTATTATAACCATATAATATAGTACGACATACATAGGTACGTGAGTGCCTTGTAATACCTCTCCTTAGTACATTCTCCTTTCTCTAAGCCATTCCTCCACTCACTGATTCCATTCCTCCCCCGTCTGCTATTGCTTCCCGTATTTATACCCCGGGCGTGGTTTTTCCGTGGCCACGTGTCCTGGTGACGTCCACGTGGCACAGTGACAGTGGTCCACAGTACACATTGACGGTGGTCCACGTGTCCTATCAGCTCGATCGGTGACGCAGCCCTGGATCTCCATAACCTATTTTGCCTGCGACCTCGTATATTACAGTTGGATTCTATGTGGGTGGATATTACACGCACACGGATATCACTGCCCTCAGGATCTTCGCGTTATAGGCTTATAGGCTTGGCACAAGCAGTGGACATGGCTAGGTATTCCTACCTGGTGGGTATGCCAGCGGTATACAGACATCTCCAGCTTCTGGAGCCAAGTGAGTAAGATCCTCAGGTTCATCCTTTACAACTGTCAACACACACACACACAGAACATTTATTTTAACCAAAAAATTCAAGTCCCATCTATGTTAGACATGTAAATTTGAATCTCTGATTTCCCACCATTTGGTAAAACGGCTATAATTCATAAAATAATGCACCAATTTATTAATAAATAGGTTCAGAGCACATGTGGAATAATTTTTATCCATTCTCTATGTTATACTAAACAATAATGAGTTGGTAGCAGATAATGCATCAACAGAGATCAGAAGAGAGCCAGGGCTTTACTTTCTATCCCAACTAAGGCCATTCATTACATATAAAATTCACATGCAGTGACCTCACACCAGGGCATGAAATTAGCCAAATTGTGAACAGGCCCACCCAAAATTTTAAACAGGCCCTTAGACAAATTGAACAGGCCCTTACAAGTTTAAATATGCCCTTAAATTTGTTCAATTTATTCCATTATTAATAAAAGTATTAGCTTTATGTTTATTAGGCATACTCATAGTATTTCAGTATTTCATTGCTATCAGTGAGTTCTACTTGTTTGACAGGAATTGCTAGAATATTATTTACTTTTAGTAGTCACTAAGCAAAAAATTTGTAAATATTGGTGATACAAAGGCAAGATAGGCAACAATTTGAATAGGCAAAGTGGACTGAACCGGCGGCCGCCGGCAAAATAGCGCTAATTTTGTGCACTGTCACTCTAGGTATGTTTGCCCTACCTGTGAGACTGTCATCATCTGATAATGCTAGGAAGCCTTGGTTGGCATCCTTCGTGAGCGGGGCAAACACTGTGTCTGTGCTGAACAGCACCTGGTGGAAATCTTCTTGCTGAGCCTTCTGCTGCGCTACGGCAATTATAGTTTCCTTCTCTTCTACTCCGCTGCAACGTAGACTTTTACAATTAGACAAACCGAAAATTAGAAATAGAATACTGTATACGCCATATTTTTCGCGTACATATATTTTCGCAAATTCAGACTTGACAGACAATTTCGCGAGTGCTTAATTTCACGGTCGGTGAATTATGAATTATTCGGTATGAATTAGTCGCGTGTTGTTATTTTCGCGGTCGGGGACGCGTTAGCGAAATTCGCGAGAATTAAACCACCGCGAAATATACAGCGTATGTACACAGCATCTCATATGCCTAAAGTAGCAATGGCTACACAACTGTCTAAACCAGAAATGAAACACACCAAGTAAGAACGAAATTTCTATCTAGATGGCCTTCACGTGTCGAAAAGTACACGTCATGGCACATATATGCGTTTCTATTAGCTTGTACTTTCACAAAGTAATTCACTACTATAGCCACATGGAACCCATCCGATACAAACTAACAAAGAATATCTTCATCGCTAGATTCTCCGGGATTATACCAGGGTTTCTTATACATAAGAGGCACAGTGGCGCACCGCCGTTGTCAAATTTAACATCGCCGTTGTGAAAATGTTCCTGTATTTACTGATAAGTATATCCTGTATCTATATATCAATACATCCTGTATTTGAATCCATCATGCGCATTTTTTTCCCAAAATGGCCATTACCTCCTTTGTCTAATTTTCGGGGAAAAATTACTTGTTACATTTTTCTTGCTTGCTGACTGCATTTATCAATTCATTACTGCACCTGGGCAAAGTATGACTCAGCAGATTAGAAGGCAATACACCTATGGACTGATGCATACTCATCTTTACGAGAAATTCAAGAGCCGCGCTTAGATTACCAATGTATGGTTAGGTGCCTATACTCCTAGAATGAGAAACCGCGTTGGCAGCATTTATTCAAGTATTAATTCTGTAATCAACCATTGTCCTAAATATTTGTAAAATGCAAGGAAAATACTTCATCTGCTATCAATCTTTTGCCACTGAGGAGGTGCAATCATAGAAAACCAAATACAAATGTGCAACAAGAATCAGAATGAGAATTTGAGTTCAATTTAGAAGACGAAAGACGAAGATGATTTAAAAAGGCGATGTGCATTAGCTACAATGGATACTATTAGTAGTCGTTACAGAAATCTATGTTGTTTGTTAAAAATAAGAAATGTGGCAATGGAGCTAGTTCTATGTAAAAAAAAACACCAAACTGGAGACAACTGACATTTATTGATTTGGTCTGTAAATGGAGTTGGCTACATTGTTCATAATGGGATTGACCTAAATCTCTGACAAGGCTCAGGTAGCCATCCTAGATTGTCTCTTCCTCTGCACTGATTAGTCATGTAGTAACATAAGCTTTCATATAAATGACACGTCTTTAAAGGTAATCCTCGATTTGTTTTAAACACAATAGTGAGGACCCACACCTTGGTGGACCATGACAGGTTCAGATCCCCAAACTGCTTAAACTAGTCTGCCATCACCACTAAACTGTTAAGGGCAGTAACGCCACGCCACGCCACGCCATGTCACATCACATCACATACCTCAAAACGTGATTCACACAGACGACGCATTGTGGCTTCTGAGTACACTGGTTGTAGATGATAGTAGCCTGTGTCTGTACCCACGAATAGCCACCCATCTTTGCCAGGAATCGATATTGGCCTGTTGTTGTCTGACCCTTTGCAAACACTGTAGGAAATGGGTAGGAAGTTATGCACATTGTAGTTCAGCTTTCTGTGTAAAACACACATCAATAAAGTTATAAATAGTAGTAAGAAATAGGAAACTTGTGTTTGTGCTAGCAGAAGCACAGAGTATTTAAATGTCAATGTCACAAAAAACGTTAGGTTAAGAAACATGAGAAAGCATGAATTATCTGCAGCAGCATGTCATAAACTGCCCAGCATGGCTAAAAACAGCATTAGCCAAAACTTGTCGTGCGAATGAAATTTCAATCATGACTAGCATGGCCTGACTACTGACTGTCGAACATCTAGTGAATGGATATCATCACGAGTGATATCAGCAGAGTTAAGCATGTACAATCAAAGAATAATTTAATTTGATTGATTTGCAGTTACTGCGCTCTAGTGATAAAGGGACACATGACCCTGTAGCTTCCTTGCATGTTTTCAGTTAAAATAGCTTTAAATTATGATACATAAAAAACATTATTGTTCAATATTTATTAGAAATATTATAAAACTTAATTTTAATTTTTTTTTTTTTTTAACTGACAGTTATACCATTTGCTTGCAACAACGGTGGCGGCTCTATACGGACTTCCATTGACAAAGTTGTGCAACACAACTTTTCGGCTGCAGACTACAGACAGAGGGTGTTTCTTAGTTATTAACTTAAGAGGAGAAGGATTGCAATATTTTATAAACAAATCCCAGTTTCAGTTATAAATTGTACGAATTTGTCCTAAAGAAAAATTGTTTGGTTAAATAGCAGTTAGGTATGAATATAATTCCACTTTTGTGATAAGCCCTCGGTCTGTAACGTGCAAAATAAATCGGCAGAAGCGCCTTTGTCAGAGTGGCAGCACAATCAAGTGTAAAACTCTGCTCTGCCACCACCTCTGGATATCCAACAGAACTGATACTAAAGCTTTCAAATTAAACCAGGTACATGTCAGCTGCATACAGGGCATGCAAGCATAAGGCTAACCTGTGTTTCCATGAGTTTTCCATTACCTAAAATGAGGATTTTGAAGTCTTCCTGACAATTCTCATATTTTCCAGATCATCACAATACTTACTGTGGTATTGCTTGAGTAACAAACAGCAAGTGTTTACGGTAAGGCCAACATATCTTAAAATACACGCAAATCGCTACTTTTACTCAAATATATGCAATGATTAAAATTTTATTTGTTTACTTTTTGTTGACACTGTTACACGATGATCCACGTGTTTCCCCCGAGACCCTATTGCTACACTTTGTTAATGGTTATTTGCATAAAGTCATAGAGATGGTGTACCAGTCCAAAACCACTAATATTACTCAGTGAGACACAGTTTTCGTCTGGTGAAACCAATTACAAGGCAGTTGTCATGACATTGATGAATGTGGTTGTCTCATTTGTTATTTGGTATACCATGAGAGTACAAACTCACAGTAATTTTTATATTGGGGTAATCAGTAACATGTCAATTTATAAGTGAGACATTTAATTTGTCAACATGTTTTCATTTTTCAATTTGCTAGAGAAGTAATAATTTTAAAAGGTACATTTTCGTTAGGTTATAGCTTCTATCTTTGTGACTCGTATTGCCCAACCAGTGGTTAGTGAACAAACTGTTGCATGAAGCTAATGTTACTGCTTCTCAGACAAGATAGGCTCAATTTCATGAAGACAAAACATAATTATAGCAAATTTTCCAAGGCATATAGCCTATTCTCCATGACTATTCAGGACTAAACCCTATTTACAGGATTTTTCACAACTGGAAAATAGCAATTAAAAATTCCAGAAATTCTACGACTGTCCAGATTTTTTAGTATGCATACAAACTCTGTGTACACTTACACATATACTTACAGTTTCTGAAGCTGCGAGTCAGATGTTCACTGTCCATAGCATGGTGGAACTCGTACATCGACTTGTTGCTCAGATCACTATCACAATATCCAAGTAAATTCGACACTCTGTTGTGAGAAAAAACGGTATTGGTATTTGAATAGCTTTGACAGTGTCCTAGATGCTCATGACACAGTTTTTGCAGTACTATCATTGATTTTCCTGTACAGTTACCTTCCTATATGTGTAGCTCAAATTGGCTGAACAGCACTTTCCGACTGTAGCCATTAGTGGTGTGCGTACCTGACACTTCTGCTTTTCTCTAATTAGTTAGAGATGTAATTTCCCACGCTCTAGTATCAAACAATAATAGATGTATTCATTCTGACACTATTACCACATCCTCATCTTACTCTGCTAAATTACAATACTTCGTATGTTATGTCTTTTGCTTCCTTGCATTTGTTCTGCACCATGCATGCCATTAATTCATACATCACAGCTAACAATCAACCCAGCATAACACTCAGCATTGCAATTAAAACTATAGAATAGTTACTTATATACCTAATAAGGAATTGAGTTGAAGATAGAAGTAACACTTTATTGTCTGGAGTGTATGGATATATTTTTGAACTATTAATATTTTACTAAATATTAGTGTTGGGAATTGGTAGAAAATCAGATTGATCATCATTTTCAACAACTGCTATTCAACAGATGATCGATTTCATCGTTACTTTCTTAGGTACTATACACAGTTTGAACAAAACATGCAATATAATTTGACAAGTGTTTAAGCGGAGTATTTACACGTGGAATTGATAGGATTATACTTAAATCTATCTTCTAGTAAGTGAATGGCATGATTAATTGATTATACTACGGGCAAGCAAACAGGTTATATGACTAGTCCAATATAGGTTGGCATTAGCCAATTAAAATCAATCTTCAAAATATCATGATGGATTACTCCATTATGAAAGCAAACGACCACAAGTTGAACAATACCCTGCGCTACACTTCGTGCCTACGATAATAATCGATGATTACACACACCACTACTAAATAAATAGATTCCTCTAAGGAAAATCACCCATTTATTGGTAATACTAAAAGGTGGAAGAAGCGTTAGTACCGCAATAAGCCAATAATCTGTTCCACGCACCCATGCAAGGATACATAATGCAGAATTGTATTGTTGGTTCCAAATGGAAAAACATGAGAGTAATACTAATAGCAACTGTATGTAAATAGTAGCAATGTAAGTAATATAAATTTATTGCCCATTCAGTGTTAAACAAAAAACTATTGGCCATCAGTAATGAACTATTTCTTTGACATCCGAAATAACCTCCATGGAATTAGGAAACCTATATTAATATGCCTTTGGTTTAGGTATGGGTGACCAGCCACGTTAACAATTACCTAATCTAATGGTTCATTGACTAGTTCATTTATATTGGTTTAGCCTGCAAATAGCAGACTAGAAGCTAGAATATCAAGTTGTATACGTTTTTTTAGTAATCTAAAACAAAATTTTGTTTATTAGTGATTCATCCAGGGAAAATGCCTGTTTCTAACAAACCTACAGCAGGTATCAAGAGGGACATCGATGGATGTTTGAGGAAAACACTGCCCTCAGCAACACACCCAAATGGCATCAATGGAGATTTGGGGAAGACACTGCCCCAGGTATCACACCTGAGCGACATCAACAGAGGCCTGGGAAAGACTGCCCACAGTACCACACAGGAGTGATATCGATGGAGCTCTGAGAAAGACTGAAAGTGCTGTATGTAACACATCCAAGCAACATCAATGATGGTCGGCAAAATACACTAAGGCAGAACCCACCTGCTGTCTGTGAACGTGAACTTCATGTCCATACTGTGGCGGCTGATGAACGTCTTGCTGTCGAGTGGTGATTCAATGTTGGAGGGGTGAGGGATTCCCTGACACACCACGACCAAACAGGACGACATGCCCGCCGCATCCTTGTCATCCTCCTCAACGACCACAAAACTGCCCGTGCATTGAATTACCTATGGAGAACAAACCAAGCAAAATACATTATAGAGAGAAAACTAGATGCTGAAATCACCTGGGATGACCAAAAAAAAATACAGATATAGTTCAGTGAATATGTCAGATACGTTATATATCTATGTCTGTATATACTGTGAGCTGTATGAAATGCTCAATTTCTAGTGTGATTTTATTATAAAACATAAATCTAAGAAATAATGTACAGTTACACACCACTCACTCATTACCTCCGCCTAACGGAGTTGGAGGAGGTTATGTTTTTGCTCTCGTGTGTTCGCGTTAGACTGGTACTCGCTCCCAACTTATTCTCCCATCGAGTAACTAAGCCGAGAGGTGGGACCGGATACCAGTCTAGTGTTCGTGTGTTCGTGTGTTCGCGCGATCGATATTAGCGCGTCAGCCAGCGAGACAGCCAGCCAGCCAGCGCAGCGACCCAGCTCGTAACACATACATGTTACATGCTGGCGGAGATATGCACTCTCCGTCAGTGCACTCTGTCTAGTTACCTTCGCCCAACGGAGTTGGAGGAGGTTATGTTTTCGCTCTCGTGTGTTCGCGTTAGACTGGTACTCGCTCCCACCTCGATTCCCCCATCGAGTAACTAAGCCGTGAGGTGGGACCGGGTACCAGTCTAGTGTTCGTGTGTTCGCGCGATCGATATTAGCGCGTCAGCCAGCCAGCCAGCCAGCGCAGCGAGCCAGCTCTTAACACATACATGTCATATTCTGGCGGAGGTATGCACTCTCCGTGAGTGCACTCTGTCTAGTTGCTACTGTGGCATGCGAACCAGACTAACCCACCTAGGCCATCTTATAATCCACATTAAGCAGCCAATCATTGCATAATCACACTGGGCCTCAAGAGAACATTTGCTTGCCCAAGGCACTCTAATAATGTGACCCACACTTGCTAGGCAAGAGGCACACCTACCTGGACACGCATATACAGCGGACTTTATTGGATCTGTGCTAGAAACCTGTTTCACACTATCTATGTACATGAACTAACACGGAACTACATAACCACCATGAAAGCACATGGGACAAAATATCAAGTGCCTAGAAACATTTCACAGACACTTCCGCTGTTCAAGGCGAAAAAATCGTGTTTTAGTCACTGCCCTCACCTGCAATGATGTCCTAATATATCCCGAATGCTGCTTCATACCCAGCTGAACATTTGCACATGAACCAAAAATAACATTTTGATTGTTGTTTAGAAATTCTTCATTCCGTAAAAGTCACATAATAGGATGGCAACGATACGCCTAATCCATTATACGATACATATTTATATGTATCATGATATGGTACATGATACAAACTACTGAATAAAACTTGAAGTATGCTAATTTTGAGGAATCGTCATTCAATTTCCCAGAAATAGAATCAAAATTTACACAGCACCGAGTGATTGCATGGTGATTATGGCATTTTCAAACCAGCATGCTGCTTTTATCACACGAAAACATGCACAGGGCACCCAACAACAGATATTTCGACAATCTGACGAAGGCAGCAAGTGGGCAGTTAATTTGAATTAAGTACAGATTTCTGTTTGGTGTATCGTGGTGTATCAATCAATATTCATGTGCAGCTGTATTATGAACAGTATCACGGGCAATTAATCATATTATGACAATTAATTGTATCATAAATAAACGTTGCACTACTATAACAATAAACACATACTACACACAAAATAAATACATCCGAGTCTCGATTATCTGACCTAAACAGAGCCTATAGGTTGGTCAGATAGTCAAAAATGTTGGAAAACACAGAAACGGGGTGAAACAAATCGCGAATTAAAATAAAGGTGCAGCATAATTAAGCATGAAATCAGGTTTAATAACAGTCATTAATTCTACAGTATAACTAAATAGACACTATTACTTAAACCTAGATTAACAACACTATTACTAGGGTACAGACGTATTGTTAATTGTTTAAAAAAAATGGTTAATTGAAGTTTATTTTCCAGATTTGCTTCTCTACCTTGCAGTAAGATTTTGCCGCATGTCAATGAGATGACATCACCACCAGCTAAATCCCCTTATTGTTTAGTGTTCGTGGAGTAAAACACTGTACAGTACACACATAGCACACAAATTGACCATGTTCGATATAATGTAGTAGACTTGAATGTACGACCATCGATTATCGAAATATATATATATATATGGAGTTAATGAAGACAAATTTGTCTTCATTAACTCCTGATATATATATATATATATATATATATATATATATATATATATATATATATATATATATATATACATCTCCACCACCACCACACCAATTAGTAAGTGGTGGCACGTCGTAGGGTGACTAACGATTTTCCTGTACAGTGATAGGGAGTCACAAGTTAATGTGCATTTCCTGGTACTAGTCAATGCTAAATTCTTGTATGCAAAGGAAGTGCCCGATTAAGAAGAAGGTGTCTGTATGCCCTTTTTAACAACAAATTATTTAAATAATGACCACAATATACTTTGCAAAATAAATACATAATAACTTCTTTCGACAACATACCTTACATATATATCTTATTCCTTGGGCACAACCACATGATGTCATGTGTGGCTACTGTAACACTAACAGTATATAAATGTATTAGAGCCTACCAAGTATACGTGGCATCGGACACGATATCTAACATAAAATTCTGCCCACCCCGTGCAATATGCGAAAAATAGACAGAACAGAAGCTACAGAACGTTAAAGCGCAGTACCTTCCACGTGGCAGACTTCAGGTTGACGTTACGTCCCTTGTTTGTCAGCGTGGTCTTCATGCGCAGCAGAAATGAGCAAGGCCGCCGGTTGTGACTCATCTTGCTGGAGAACTGCTGGGTAAGCTCCGAGTGGTCACAGGGATGACTATAGTCATAGACACTCTGACCGGTGAGATGCATCTTCAAGTCGAATGGTCGCGATGGAAGGTCGAGGAAGACAGAAATATAGACAGAAACAATTAGATTATCTAAGAACAATTTGATGACATCTATGGTGTTTTTCACAGCCTAGTTGCATACAAAATTTAACATTTTTCCTAACAGTATTACTGATGACAAAAAAATGTTCATAACCAAACATTAAATAAGTGGAAATTCACAAGGTGGTGATTCATATCTGAATTACAAGTCTGATAGCCTCCAATTTCATCGATAATAGGCCAAGGCATTAATACTAGTGCCCTCTTATTAAAATGTCTCATATCAAAAGTAAATTTTGCTTTGATAATTATTATTTTATGAAAGACATGATTTTAAATTATTTTAAATCAATTATTTATTTATTTTATTAGATTAGGTTCTCCAACAGAGCAAGCACTACAGCCTTTACCACTCCACATTACGTAATGGAAAGCAATTGAAGCTATGTATCGACAGAGTTAGTTACTTGCATTTAACAGCTAGCAAACTATTGCCTTTAAAACTGTTTTTACTAGCTATACACAACCATGGTATCACAGCGAGCGATGCAGAAGAGAAAAACAGGAATGTACGGTACAGTACGTCAGCTATCATAAAACAAGCTTATATGAATATTATACCTAGTAGTGGCGCTCGTAGGGTCTATGTCCCCCAGGGTACTGCCGGAACGTACCCTGGTAACTATGTGATATGGTTAGCAGGTTAGGGTTACTATTAGGGTTAGGGTTAGGGAGTAGGCGTAGGCGACTCCCTAGACTCGTTAGTGGAGTAGGCGAGGTACGGTCCGGCATATTAGATAGTACCAGGGTCCGTTCCAGTATACCGGACCGTACCCAGGGTACGTTCCGGCAGTACCCTGGGGGACATAGACCCTCTCAGCCCTAGTGGCTTGTTTTTCCGAACTCGATATAACTTCATTTAAGCTCTTAGAGTTGAATAATAATTATTTGTACTAATAATGGGCGGGAAGCATGGTGTTGATTTCTAAGAGTGCTGAGCGATGTGAACAGCGAGTGCTAAATGCGTTACAAGTGCGCAACGCTACTATGAACCACAGATGTTTTCTGATTAAACATATGATACCTTAGCACACAAACCATTAAATACCTGTGCCAATCCAAGAAATTGTGTGACGTTTTCGGATATAAAAATGATATCGCCATCACGGGATACTACCAGGATGAAGCCATCAAGAGCCTTTAAGTATTCCTGATCAGAAATCTCATTCTTTACTAATGGCAGTTTTACTGTGAGAGGAACAAACGAACACTTCTCAGCAATAGAAGAAAATTAGAAGTTTTACACAAAAATATACCATGTTTAGTGAATAAAAACACATGGACAGCTGCACCAAAAGCTATTCTGCAAGAGTCAATCAATCTAACATAAATTTTTACACTTTTAAAATTACACAAAGCCCACATACTACGCTAAGAATTTATATCTAGCTTGCACAAAAAGTAATACTGTAGCAAACACAGATAAACATTTAGATATCAGGATCACTTAAAAATCCAGGAATCCAAAGCATGAGGCTTATCAGCATACATGTTAATTTATTACACATATTTACCAAAATATAGGGCTGTCATTGATATGAAAATATTTCGATTTTGATTATTAAAATATCTTTTCCCAATATTTCAATCTGATTCGATCCGATTCGTATAACATAAATATAATGTTTCAATCCTTTTTGGCATGTATGGTAGCCTTTGCTGTAATTTTTCTAATTAAATTAGTACACATGACGCTCCATTGCATGGGACTAATGCTTCTCTGCTGTGAATGCAATGCCTAGTTTAAGCAACTAATAAGAAAGAACACACCGAGAAAGTATAATAAACAAGAAACCAAAAAAATATCATCTATATTGCAACGTGAACAAAATGAAATAGAGTGAACAAAATCCATCGCGATACATCAATGGCCTTGGTATCAATGACAGTCCTACCAAAACATATTAGTAACAGTTAACGGTACACATGATAATTAAGATAAACACCTTGGTATACCGTGTAATATCCCTTCATTATCCAGCTCTCAATAAAATCACAGAAATATAGCACTTCAACTTAACACCAAACTTACAAGTGTTGATCAGCTGATGTATCTTAAGCCAACTGATAGTGACACGCATAAGGGAGGCCTTGTCAAGATGTGACACAGTTTTCGTTGGGAGCGGCAGCAGTGCGGCGATCTCGTAGAAGATCTCGGACTCTTTGCCGCGACGACATCTTGCTGCATCCCTGGATTTCTCTTTTCGTTTCACCGAGTTGCTGTGGAAATAAGTACACATTATAAACACGTGTGATTGCAAGTTCCTATATCAATAAGGTGACTGTGATACGAAATAACCACCTTAATAGCTTGCTACCATTTAAAATGAATATTACTGACTGATCATGCACACAAGAATACAATATGGAAATGCTGGAAGTATATCATTTATGCATATAGTTTTCATACTCATTGGGCTGTGCTTTCAATTTTTTTCGAGTTTTAATCAGCTGTACCAACGTCCAGACATTAGAGCTAGTCTGCTGCTCTTGACATGTGTATAAAACATTACCATAGCATCAAGAGTCTATCAATATCCTGATAGCATCTAAGATGTATTAGAACAAAATTATTCAGGGGCAACCAAGTTCCCATAACACCGATCACAAATGAAAGTGTCAATGACACTGTAGCTCACCTTGGGTGTGATAGAAGAGGGAGGGGGGATATATAAAGCAAGAGTATATATGGGAGAACTCCCATTATATACTAGTTAGCATATATCTCCCATTATATATACTCTTGATAATGAATTATGATATATGCATAAGTTTTGATGCGAAAATAAATGTTTCAGATTTGAAAGTCTGAAATCTTGACGAGAGATGGCGCTACGCCTAAATGATGGCCATTTTGGTTTTCAAATATCGCACAAATAAAAACAATAAAATATTCCAGTCAAATTATTGTAACGAAGAATCTAAAACACAATATTACACGTATATAGGTATGATTGTAGAGTTGTTGACCAGTTAGACGAAATAAACGTAATATTAGGACGTTGTCATCTCTCCCATAGGAGTAACAACTGCATGCAATTTAAAACAGGTGGGTCAAACGGTTCTTGAGTTATCGTTGACTGCAGGCAGACACTGAAATGCATAGTGAAATTGCCAAAATCTACCTAATTTGCATAATAATAAAAAAAATCAAAACCTGTGTGATATGTTTTGGGGCCAGTCCTCATTCATTCACATACCAGAAATGAGCAAATTCCATTGAACCTGAACTGACTTATGGCCATTTCCATTTTTGCCAAAAAGTGGATGATCGAGGCTCGAATGTAGGTCGACTGGCATGCTCCAAAATAGGACGTTCAAACCTCTCCCATAAGAGTAACAACTATATATGCAATTTGAAACATGTGGGTCAAACGGTTCTTCAGTTATCGCTGACCATAGCCAAATGTTGACGGACAGACGGACGGACGGACGTTCGACGGACGACACCCCATGGTAATAGCTCATCTTGACGATGTCAAGGCGAGCTAAAAATTCATATTTCCTTTGGCTTTGTTCTAAATGTTCAACGATTGCCACATTAATAGTTACAACGAATCTTGAATTAAAACACTTTATGTGTGTGGCATCTTGTTAATCCATTCCCTGTAACAAAATATAAGAATGCTAAGCACCACTATATTTTTTCGGTTTGCAAATTCGACTACACAAATATAATTCGGATTATTCAGATTGCACAAAATATTAGGAGAACATAACTATTATGCTCCCTTAAAATAATCCAAGTTTATAAAACTGTCATGATGACATTTCACTGCTCCACTTATTATAGTTCTCATGGTTAGTTTATACTATATTACTTTGTCACTAAATTATTATTCGTCCCAATTTTTAATCTTCAAACTGAGGTTTTGTTACTTAGGAAGTTTATAGCCAAGGAAAGCTAAAACCAGAAAAACTTTACTACAGCTGTTCGGACAAGTATTCACTGGCTAACCTTGGCGTAATCATTCTGACATTCAGAAGGATCACTCCAAGGGCTAACCTACAAAAACATGCTTGCACTCTATCATGCGGCAGTCAGGGTTGGCAGCAATTCAAGGACGCGTAACTACTTGTGACAACTGGTGGATAGGTTGACTAGGGTGTGCGCTAGTGGCACGTTAAGCTTCCGCTACCATTTTTTGCTGGTGCCCTGTAAACTGTTTTAAAGTAAACCACTTTTCGCATGCGAGTCTATACATGTCCTTGACATACTACACTACCAAAAACAAATCAAAGAATATAGATGGCTGGATATATAAAGCAAAATTGTTGTGACATATTTAGGTCCCTTACATACATCTATAGAACAGTTTACTAATATCAAAGTTAATTTATGGCAATTTATATGAGCCTAGATTAAATTCACTTTAAATAAAAGCAAACATTCATCAGTCCTTGTGTTTTGGAAAAGGCAGGCGAGTGAAAAATCGCACACCTTAAATTGGCTCGCCGAGGTGTGTGATTTGCATCGGAGTGCCCACAGGGCACGAGGCAAACTAGGGGGGTTCGGGGGCATCCCCCCCGGAAAAAAATTTGAAAACTAGACTTCATGAAATGCCATTTCCAGCATTTTGGGATAAAAATTAGCTCTGCATTTGTACTCTTAATTTTGACATTTTTTAGGTGATTTTTTTTTCATCTAACAAAATATCAGTTCTTGAACATGTGGTTAACTTGAATCACACATTTAGCATGTTTAGTCAAAAAGGAACAACACTCAATTTTTCAAAGCATATTAAAACTATTAAAACTTTATCTAAAAATACAAACAATCACATTCGTCGTTCTAGAGCGCTTTGCGACTGTCGTTATAAACATGTGAACCGACTTCCGGCAATGTCTGTGATGTTTACAACCGTTTGCGTTTATCTTCGAGTTTATAAGTTGAATTAATGAAAAATAAAACACACAAAAAAAAAGTGTGCGTTTTGATAATGCTTAGATGCGCGTTTTTTCGCACTTCTCCTGATCAATCAAGGCGCGCGATGGCGCGCGAGCGCGATCGCGCACCTTAAAACACAAGGTCTGATTCATGGTATCCTCCGCTACACTGCAGTTATCTAAAAGTGGGCAAAACGTAAACTAGCACTGATGCGTAAAATTTGATGGTTTTTCTTAACAGATATTTGTGGAAAACAGCCACTAGAACTCTTGAATGGCAAACGCGCAGCAAAGTATGGGGGCAATTATCAACATCATTATATTAATTATGATTACAAGCATCGGCGTGCCACAATGCAGTGACTGTGGAGTGGATTTATAATTTTATAGAATTTGTTAAGAATTGCAGTAAATTTTAATTAATTTCTAGTGAAATAGCGACAGGATAAACATTCACCTGCACGTGATTGCTAACAAAAACGCTGTTCACATAAACCACCATGAGCAGCACTTCTCATTTTTCGGCTACCCTATAAAATGTTCTTCAGTTTACAGTATTTTAATTAATTATAACAAAAATTAATTAACATGCTTTCCTTGCATACTCTCATGGCTAAATGTACATAAGAACGTCGAGCTATTTCAGTATAGCCACACCTATATTATGGGTGTACATATGTTGCGTTACGTTTCCATACATTGCGCTCTATTTCCTTGTCTTAACCCTTGCATTCCACATATTTCTCTTCAATTAACACTCTACAATTAAAATTTTCATTGCGGTAGTCTTTCACATTATCCTAATTACGCTCTACTTTAAAATGTGCAATGTGAGACATGCCAACTGAAATGTTCCACCGCCACATCCTTTAAAAACAGCTTTTGATTAAAATACGGTTTCAACTAATCACAATATACAACTGATCAGTGAAAGTGGTTCAACGAGGTATAAGCTTTAACATATTGAGGAAAGCCTATGCAAATGCACAAAAGCTCCTTCACAAGTGCACGCATTCATACACAACAGGTAACAGGAATTTCAAACACCATGACAAATAAATGCATAATGGATCTTACACTATGAATTCCAAGGAAAGACTGACGTTTTAATAGATATTCAGTTGTCTTCACATATTAAAAATCACCATTACAAATTACATAAACTAGTTGCTCTTTTGCTACAATAGTTTAAAAAAAAATGTATCCCAAAATAATAGGAATTTACTTCTCAGCCAACTACTTTGCCTTTTGCTGTCGTTAGGAATGACTTACAACCATGATTCGTAACATTACACAGGAGAACACTCCTCACCAATATATATAGTAAATTCCAAGTTCTAACTCAGATAACTACAAAATTTCGGATACTCTACAAAATATTTAACTAGAACATCACAAAATCTTAGAGCACCCCCCCCCCCCAGAGGCTACACGGTTAAAACAGGAATATGTTCAACAACCAAGTAATTAGTTTGATCTCGTTGGACCGAATGAAGTATGAATACTTCAATGTTATCACACAAAAAGTTCTCAATTTCTTACAATGCCAAAGTGCACCTTCACTGACACGCACCTGTTCATACCAGCCTATATAAACAATACACTAATATTTCGAGAAAAAAACCATCAAACAAGGCAATTGTGTTAGCGGGATTCTTGTGAGCCATTAACATTGAGAGAAAACTGCTTTTAACACACACACACACAGATTTGCATACGATGTCGTTAGTAGGCGTTCCAGATCAATATTTGCTTATAAACCACTTACGGTTCCAATCGGTGATACGTCAACTGTGAAATACCATAACAGCATGGCCCACAGTTCTGCTGACAATCACTGCCATAGAAATACGGCTGTTGTCTAGATGGGTACACAATATCGTGTTCCATCTTCACTGCAGGCTCATAAGCCGCTGGCGTTTCTTCATTAAACCGCATGTGTCAATATGAAAACGCAATCGAATCAACAAGTGAAGTTCAATTCGATCGAGACACTTTCCGCAGTATCACTAACCGTAACACAGTAACATAGAGTCCCCGAGTTAGTTCAGCTTTCACAACGATCTTTACACAGAAGACGCTTTCCAGAACACATCCGATGGCATTTCAGTAAATCTTTGTATCAATATTATTTGGGAATCTTAAATGATGAACACTTGAGCAATTTACTTATTTGGCATGCAAATCCTCTAAGAAGCAACTGTGATAAGTAATCTACGCATCACAACTGTTCTATCTGCAGGTTGAGCATAGATGTAGGTGAATGAATACGCCTACTTGATTATGGCGTTACAAGCAATGCGGCTCAGTAGACGAATGACATGGGTCAGTACGGATAGTCTTGCACGCACACTCGCTATATATAACGGCTCATCTGTTAATCTCAGACCACAGCATCCCAATGACAGGAAAATGAGCATAGCTGCACAATGCGCCCAAGCTGTGCGTCGTTATTTCTTCAATCAGTACCGTGCATGCTCAGGAGTGACTCCCGTACGTACGGACAGTCAGTCACTAATAGCAAGGCACACACGTGTAATCTTGCACACTGAGTATAATTAGTATCTAGTAGGGACCATATATTTGGCCAAAACGACGTTAGCACTACAAAAGTATACATGTAAGCTGGCTCAGTGTATTAATGAACAAGCAAGATAGGATACGCTCGCTCATCTTATATAATATAGTAGCAGCAGCGTTCATCGCAGACTTGCAATCACTGCGAGACACGCGTTGGATGCAGGGTACACAGTGACGCAGGTGAAGTCCCATCTCTATGATAAATGCAAGGATCATTACAGACAAAGATTAGATAGTAGCTAGCTATCTAGCCATACTCATGCGCACATTATGGCAACTAAGATTACAGAACTGTCGTCTCCATGGCAACATGACTGGTGAATTCACATACATGATGATTATATCTTCACCTGCTGGCAGTTCATTCTGCCAGGGTGAATGTACTCCTATTGATGGAAGATATTAAAAACTAGGTTCACGAAAAATAATGACATTACTTACAACTTGATTTTATCAGGAGTGAATAATAAAGATTCTCTATTATTCACTCCTGATTTTATCCACAAGTGCCGCAGAGCGACAGCGCTCAACTGACGTGTACTGTAGTCAGGTATTCTTCTGATAAACTCACTGGCAACCGAATCAAGTGCGCCCTCCCATCACCGCGGTCGCGCTCAGAGCATATATCTAGGATACTACTAATACAGATCTAAAATCTATGATACGCTTTGCCATACCGGTAGTACAGTAATAAAGATACAGCTGTGTAACTTTAATGACTTTGCTATATTAACATGTTAGCATGGATATATACGTCGAGCGCGAGAGTAGTGGTGGTGGGAGGGTGGGGAAAGGGTGGGGGGAGGGGGTGAGTGGAAGAGGCTCTAATAGCAAAAGCAGTTCAGTCCTTTGTTAATAATTAAAAAATCCATGTTTAACCCTCCTCTTGAGGGTCAAAAGGTTATCAGACACTTACTCTTCGCACGTCAGCGGAAAGTACATTTCATGGTCCTTTCAATAAAGGGATCAAAATGGTAGGTCAGCGCTGAAACAACAAAGTTTTGCACTCGGTCCGTTAGACCATGTCCTCAGAAAATGTCTGATATCTGACCTTTCCCCCCCACTGCCCTTTGACCTCCAATTTCGCGCTGGTGATGGGGTTCCTCCCCATCACACTATACATCGAATATTACGAGCGTAGGTCGAGCCGTTGAGATTTTTCCCGCAATTCCGAATTTCCTCCTATACCTTAAGTTAAGGGGAAAATATTCCCCCTCCATTGACACATCTGAACCTTTGACCCTTGACTCCCAAATTTGACATCCCGAGTCCTTTTCGCGATCCCCCCCCCCGACGTCCGCAATATCAAGACCGTACGTCAAGCGGTTAAGATTTGTGCCGTAAATGTTGACACAAGGACGGACGGACGGCCAAACGGACGGACGGACATTCATGCGATTCTACAAGCTGCATCCGACTTCGTCGGCTGAGCTAAAAACGAAGCATACATTAATATTAATAATCTATTTCATATACTGTTGATGCTGATCTATATATAGGTACATAATGTACCTAACAGAAAGACAACAGAAAGCAGGTATGTGTACGCACACATTTCTAACTTCCATGACAAGTTACCAAGTGAATACGTCACTGTAAATAGTAAAAGTAAAAAAAAATATTTCCACTTTTTCACAGAATGTAAGTAATTCTGTTCACTTTTTATGGTTACATTGCTGCATTATACTTCCTATTTTACTATATTGTTTGATGTAAGCATACACTCGCGACTCATACATAGCCCATAGCAAGCAATTAAAAATTTAATGTCAGAATCATAATATCAAATCGTCCAGGTTTTTTGGATTTTTAACTAGTTGAGAAACAATCTTATCAGGTAAGAATTTGACGGTGCATTTAGTCCCATTAGTACTTACTTCTAATGTAAAAAAAAATGGCAACAAACATTTTACAAATATACACCATAGAAAATTCGTGACGTAGTCAATTTAATTGCAATTTTCAACATGCCAATACATTTTTTCTTGGCATTATATATATATCTATAGGGTATAAGGTATAAAAGCATCGAAAGACAAGATAAATGAGCAGCATGGCACATGGACATTTGGGTAGCCGTAGAAGGAAGCGAGAGGGTATATATATATATGTGTATATATCTGTGTGCTTGAGTATGTTTGTATGTCTACGCATTCGTACACCTACAATTGTGATTATGGTCAGAGGTGATTTCCTGATTATGAGGAAATTTTTAATAACAGTATGCACAATAGGTACATAACACATGCATAAGAATTCAGCTCCATTGTTGTACTGATGACAGTAAAGAGTATTCTCAACACCTAAACTAGCCCATAAACGCTTCGAAGCAGTAGTATCTGCAGTTACCCTAATCCAGAGATGCCAACACATATTTGAAGCAATCTGTAGTTTCTGGCCATCAAATTAGTAGTTCGAGGGTCACGTAGTGACCTGAGTTTGCTAGGGGGTCCGGCATGCTGGCCATCAAATTAGTAGTTCGAGGGTCACGTAGTGACCTGAGTTTGCTAAGGGGTCCGGCATGCTGGCCATCAAATTAGTAGTTCGAGGATCACGTAGTGATCCGAGTTTGCTAAGGGGTCCGGCATGCTGGCCATCAAATTAGTAGTTTGAGGGTCACGTAGTGACCCGAGTTTGCTAGGGGGTCCGGCAATGCCACCCCCCGGAAAATTTTTTGATTCTGAAATGCAATTTCCTGCATTCTGAGGGTAAAAAATGACAATAAATTTAACAAAGAAAAAAAAATTTCCATCACAGTGAAATTCGTAGTTTGATACAAACTGGTTGTAGTGGTCCAAAAGGAATAGAAATTCGTATAAAATACGAATAAATCGTAGTGGTTGGCATCTCTGCTAATCATGCTTGAGACTGGACTGCAGTAACAGATAGCACATTTGGATATATTGAAAGTAGACTTCCGTCAAAAAGCCACAATCGATTAAATAAACGTTTTCTAGATTCAGGGCACTTAATCACCATCAATTGACATGATATCCCAGGCATAGATACTCGGCTTTTGCATATATATAAGAACACTGAGACTACCCGTTTTAAAACAGAAAAATTGTGTGCCATTAACACTAGCATGTACACACAGTATATTTATGTAGCATACAGTACCTGGAAACAATTGGGAGCTGGTATTCCTGTCATTTCCACCCTATTTCTAGTGTACTTGCTATAAGGTATAAAGATGGTTAAATATGTAATGTAGTAATTACTAAATTGCTGTTGCTGCACAGCAACACTATACTACAGCTAAGTATCGACAAATTTATTATAATAATGATAACTAGCATATTTGCAATGAAGATTATAGTCTTTACATATATAATTTTTGTAAAAAAAAATTACAATGTACTCTCCAAGTTGAAATAATAAATTGTGCATAAATATAATTACTCTTCATTTTCCATGTAAAACTTGTATTTATAATATAAGTGGTTAGTAATATATATATATATATATATGCTAGCTGAGCCACTGAGCCATTTACTACTCATGTTCCTTGGGTCTCGAACCACATGTTATACAATGGAAGCAAAAGAAGGAAAAGAGGATCATCATTATGAAAATTTGCACTGCGTGCATTCCTTCTGGAACACATGACCTCATGATTGATGTAATGTAACTGATTGCAATGGACATGTCTATAATTTTGCAATTCAGGAATATTCTCTATAATATGAAGTTTGGGAATATGCTGCTGAGCTATTGCTTTAGATTCTTTGAAGTGTTTGTTTTATATTTTGCTTAATGTATATATATGAACAATATATAGTTATTTATTCTGACTTCATTTAAACCCATACCTTAGCACAATATTCAAGGGGGTGTAAATGTAATTGGGCCCATATAATTAATCATCACAAATGATATCAAACCTTAAAAGGAAAATCATACTTCCACATACCAGGGTTCTTCGCTGACTTTTACGCACATGTCTGATCTGAGACATCTTCAAAGCTATACAGCTATTTGTGACACCTCATAACTGCAGGCATGGCTCAACCGGGTAACTAACATTCCTAAATTTCTGGCTGTGCTTAACTTTGACAATCCCTACAGAGTTATGTTGTGTATTCACAGCTTGATGTACACGCCTCTCAGTCTGAACTGATGGAGTTCACCTGGATATGCCGGCGCTTACGACACACATGACGAAATGCCCGATTGGCCAAAATTCCTTTCTGAAATTCCTGGCGAGGACCCTGCATACTAGATAGGATATGCATCTACCATCTTATGAAATAGAATGATAGCATGCTGTAATTTACAGTAACATTTTACAAATTTTATCATGTTCAGCTTGACAACAGCTTGAAAATTGGTAAAATATTCTACATTAAATTCATGGTGCCTGTTTGAAATTGTTACCACTGCAAAAAGTTCAGTTGGCAACTCCACTAGGTCAAGTGTACAAGTGTACACACACAAGTAAAAAGAGTACTATCTTTTAATTATAAGTGCTACGAATATGCTTCATCCAGTGAGAGGGATTGCCAATCTTCACTTGACCATGATACATTTTTAGTAAAGGTTAGAAGTTTAGCATGAAGAAAGCATACACGGAGAGGAGGCCAATCAAGTTTGGCAGTGGATATTTAACCATATACGGCAGAGTATCCACTTCAGCTATTTTACCATACCACACATTTGATTGGCTAGTAAATTTTTTGAGGTCATCAACATTACGTTCGAATCCCATAAGGTTTAGCTATCTAAAACACTTCTAGGTTCAAATCCCATTTATTTCTACACATTTGTAACCCCGTTTGATCATAGAAGCTATTTTCCGTGAATCATGTTTCCAATATAAAACCTTTTGAACACATTCATAATATACTAACACATAAATATACTAGCCAATCAGAAGTACTGTACGATAAAATTTTGCGGAAGTGGATACTCTGCCGTATACGGTTAAATATCCACTGCGATCAAGTTGAGCCAAATCAACTTCATGCAATATGCATGTCCTAGTTAGTAGTAATTAATTTAAATTAACACCATTGACCTAGTAAGTAATCAAAGTATGCCCCTATGATGACAGTTACACACCTTCATTAGCAATGCTAATGCCACCGACTAGGAAATTAATTTCTGTACGCCACCATTTAACTCAGCGAGCTAAAAGAGTTGAGTGTTCAGCCTACTAGTGCTGAAGGGGTTGTTGTCGTATCAGGTACTACATATATGTACCCGAGGTACATAGATATATATGTAGTAATTTAGGGTTTAGGGTTTCCGTGTAGGGCCTAGAGTAGGCTGAACACTCAACTCTTTTAACTCCCTGTATGATGATATCTGCGATTATCCGTGCAATAAACTCTATTTGAATTTGAATTTTGAATTTTAATGACTAATGACGTATTGTGTAAGACCATCTCTAGAACAGACGCCTGAGACGGATCTCAAGAAGTACTACTACTAGGGGGCCTACTAGTACTAGTACTACTACTAGTACTAGTAGTAGGATGAAGGAACACTCAGACTAGCCCAAAAACGGTTTGCCTTGGTGACAGAAAAAGCGAACTTGGTCCGGAAAACTAAAATTCATCATACCGGGCAAAATTTCCCCATTTCGCACACATCTGGTTGTTACTGTATATCGTGTTCACTCATCACTGTACTGTGTACACTGTAGTGTAGGGCCTACTGCGACGTAAGCCATGTTTGATTGTTTCCAACTTCTAACAGCATATCAAACTTTAGTAGTTCAACTTAAATAATTTAATGTTTTTATTATCTTCTACCTACCGCCGTTTCTCTCTAACTAAAGTTGCCATTCCATGCACAACACGTTCACATCATAAACAGTTTTTAAAGTTTCAACATTCATATGTTTCTCTCCAGAATTAAATCATTCGTGGCTTTATTGAAGTTTCGCAAACAAGGTCACTTACGGGCAATGCGATCAAAGTAATGGAGCGCCATCTACTGGCTCATTGCGCCATGATTAGAGAGTCCTACGAAATCGCAGGACAATAACCTTATTATTTATTATTAACTTATTATTATTTATTGGTTATTGGGCTGAGATTTCTATGGACTACCCAAAGTTTCTACCATTAGAGAGAGGTGCTATTATACACAGCGTATGATATAGGATCTCTAGAGTTAACGTCTAATATTAGCCCTACCATTACTTCTAAAATTCCGACACGCACACGCACACGCACACGCACAAGCACACGCACGCGCCCAAGCACACGCACACGCACGCACGCACACACACACACACACACACACACACACACACACACACACACACACACACACACACGTGACGCATATACATACACAAGCTTACATACAAGGTCTTCCTCCTATTTCTTAAATGATGTCAACTGATGGAATGTTATCATATAAATCTATGCTAGGCCATCTATGCTATGCTATGCTATCTATGCTATGCTATGCTATGCTATGACTCTTCATTTTAAATGCATAATCTTTGCAAAATACGATTGCTCTCGGGAGATATTGCGCATGCGCGCGCACCGTGTTAGGCGTGCAGTGCCGTCTGAGGAAAACTCCATAATATAGCTTGCTGAGGGGGAGAGGGGATGGGAGACTGAGGAAAGGCGATAGGAAAGATAGCTGGGGGCGGTAGAAGACGGAGGCTGAGCGAGAGACAGCGGAAGCAAGGGGAAGAACGCGAGGGCATAAATTATGTGTTTTGTACCCTACATGCTACGCGCTTTCCTAATTATAAACACAGGTCTACTGATAGATGTTTATTAGAGAAATCTATGCTGAGATATCCCTTAACCATTTTAAATGCGTATTCATCACAAAATATAACTCCTCTGGTGAGATATTGCGCATGCGCTAACACACTAACGTAGCCAGATTGTGTACCGGCTGGTATAAACAGCGGGAACCTTACATACAAGGTCTTCTTGCGATTTCTTAAATGATGTCAACTGATAGAATGTTATCATATAAATCTATGCTAGGATAACTCCTCTTCATTTTAAATGCATTCCCTTTGCAAAATACGATTGCTCTCGGGAGATATTGCGCATGCGCGCGCACCGTGTTAGGCGTGCAGTGCCGTTTGAGGAAAACTTCATAATATAGCTTGCTGCGGGGGAGAGGGGATGAGAGACTGAGGAAAGGCGGCAGGGAAGATAGCTGTGGGCGGGAGAAGAAGAAGGAGGCTGAGCGAGGGACAGGGGAGGCAAGGGGATGGACGCGAGGGCATAAAGTAGGTGTTTTGTACCCTACATGCTAGGGCGCTCTCTTAATTATAAACACAGGTCTACCGATAAAAGTTTATTAGGGAAATCTATGCGGAGATATCCCCTAACCATTTTAAATGCGTATTCATCACAAAATATAACTCCTCTGGTGAGATATTGCGCATGCGCTAACACACTAACGTAGCCAGATTGTGTACTGGCTATAGTATGCGCAGCGGGGACCTTACATGCAAGGTCTTCCTCCTATTTCTTAAATTATGTCTACTGATGGAATGTTATTATATAAATCTATGCTATAGGATAACTCCTCTTCATTGTAAATGCATAATCTTTGCAAAATACGATTGCTCTCGTGAGATATTGCGCATGCGCGCGTACCGTGTTAGGCGTGCAGTGCTGTCTGAGGAAAACTTCATAATATAGCTTGCTGAGGGGGAGAGGGGATCGGAGACTGAAGAAAGGCGACAGGGAAGATAGCTGGGAGCGGTAGAAAAAGATGGAGGCTGAGCGAGGGACAGCGGAAGCAAGGTGAAGGACGCGAGGGCATAAACTAGGTGTTTTGTACCCTACATGCTAGGGAGCTTTCCTAATTATAAACACAGTTCTACTGATAAAAGTTTATTAGGGAAATCTATGCTGAGATATCCCCTAACCATTTTAAATGCATATTCATCACAACATATAACTTCTCTGGTGAGATATTGCGCATGCGCTAACACACTAACTTAGCCAGATAGTGTACTGGCTGGTATACGCAGCGGGAACCTTACATTTAAGGTCTTCCTCATATTTCTTATATGATGTCAACTGATGAAATGTTATTATAGAAATCTATGCTAGGATAACTTCTCTTCATTTTAAATGCATAATCTTTGCAAAATACGATTGCTCTCGTGAGATATTGCACATGCGCGCGCACCGTGTTAGGCGTGCAGTGCCGTCTGAGGAAAACTTCATAATATAGCTTGCTGAGGGGGGTAGGGGATGGGATACTGAGGAAATGTGACAGGGAAGATAGCTGGGGGCGATAGAAAGAGAAGGAGGTTGAGCGAGGGACAGCGGAAGCAAAGGGAAGGACGCGAGGGCATAAAGTAGGTGTTTTGCACCCTACATACTAGGGCGCTTTCCTAATTATAAACACAGAGTTTATTAGGGAAATCTATGCTGAGATATCCCCTAACCATTTAAATGAATATTCATTACAACATATAACTCCTCTGGTAAGATTGCGCATGCGCTAACACACTAACTTAGCCAGATTGTGTACTGGCTGGTATACGCAGCGGGAACCTTACATACAAGGTCTTCCTGCGATTTCTTAAATGATGTCAACTGATAGAATGTTATCATATAAATCTATGATAGGATAACTCCTCTTCATTTTAAATGCATAATCTTTGCAAAATACGATTGCTCTCGGGAGATATTGCGCATGCGCGCGCACCGTGTTAGGCGTGCAGTGCCGTCTGAGGAAAACTTAAATGCATAATCTTTGCAAAATACGATTGCTCTCGGGAGATATTGCGCATGCGCGCGCACCGTGTTAGGCGTGCAGTGCCGTCTGAGGAAAACTTCATAATATAGCTTGCTGCGGGGGAGAGGGGATGGGAGACTGAGGAAAGGCGGCAGGGAAGATAGCTGGGGGCGGTAGAAGAAGAAGGAGGCTGAGCGAGGGACAAGGGAGGCAAGGGGATGGACGCGAGGGCATAATGTAGGTGTTTTGTACCCTACATGCTAGGGCGCTCTCTTAATTATAAACACAGGTCTACTGATAAAAGTTTATTAGGGAAATCTATGCGGAGATAGCCCTAACCATTCTAAATGCATATTCATCACAAAATATACCTCCTCTGGTGAGATATTGCGCATGCGCTAACACACTAACGTAGCCAGATTGTTTACTGGCTGGTATGCGCAGCGGGGACCTTACATGCAAGGTCTTCCTCCTATTTCTTAAATGATGTCTACTGATGAAATGTTATCATATAAATCTATGCTAGAATAACTCTTCTTCATTTCAAATGCATAATCTTTGCAAAATACGATTGCTCTCGGGAGATATTGCGCATGCGCGCACCGTGTTAGGCGTGCAGTGCCGCCTGAGGAAAACTTCATAATATAGCTTGCTGAGGGGGAGAGGGGATGGGAGACTTAGGAAAGGCAACAGGGAAGATAGCTGGGGGCGGTAGAAGAAGGAGGCTGAGCGAGGGACAGCGGAAGCAAGGGAAAGGACGCGAGGGCATAAAGTAGGTGTCATGTACCCTACATACTAGGGCGCTTTCCTAATTATAAACACAGGTCTACGAATAAAAGTTTATTAGGGAAATCTATGCTGAGATATCCCCAAATCATTTTAAATGCATATTCATCACAACATATAACTTCTCTGGTGAGATATTGCGCATCCGCTAACACACTAACTTAGCCAGATTGTGTACTGGCTGGTATACGCAGCGGCAACCTTACATGCAAGGTCTTCCTGCGATTTCTTAAATGATGTAACTGATAGAATGTTATATCTATGTAGGTTAATCGTGTTGTATTGAAATGAGTTGAACTATTTTGATTTGTATTGCAATCGTATTCAGTATTCATATATATTGTTGATAAAATGTTTATCAAGTATTTGTTATGGTTGTCTTTCGCTCCTGTAATAAGCATTAAATAAATAAAAATAAAAATAAACAAACAAAAAAGTAATAAAAACAAATACAAAATCAAAACACCTGTATATTTAATAATCATCATAGTTGTAGGACGCTCTGTCTCGTCTCACCCCAGGATACCTAACCAACTTCCTCCCACCTTGCTACCACTACAAGCAGGGATTTTCACTCGCGTCTCATACTTACGTGCTGATACACAACACATTGGCCTACCCGAAACACAACACAAATCTAAAATATTTTGAATCCAAGTCTTAAAATAACGAAACGAAACGAAGAATGTCAAAAGCGCAAAAGAGGAAAATTCTTCATAAACTAACAATTTGTGTGAGTTTTATGAACAAAACTACTGTGATTCACTTGCCTTCGATCAAGTGGAAGGCATGGTACTGCCCTGTACTGCCGTGTACTGCAGTGTACTGCTGTGTACTGCCCTCTATAGGCATATAGGAGCTTTATCTGAGCACTGTCCCATCTTACCCGATGTCCCGGGGGGTGGGCATTCCCATTGTTAAAGGTACTGGGGACGTGCCGCTGGACAGGGTATATTTTCCGAACATCATTATTGGCACAGGGTATATTTTCCGAACATTATTATTTGCCCAGGGTATATTTTCCGAACATCATTATTGGCACAGGGTATATTTTCCGAACATCATTACTGGCACAGGGTTATCTAGATACACACCCATCGAGCTGATATTGGCCTATAATATTGGCAAAACAATGTTGGGCCAATATCACCAGGCCAATATTGGACCAATATAGGCAGATATTGGTTCAATATAGGCGGATATTGGTCCAATATCGGCCCAATAATGACAAAACTATAGCCAGGCCGATATTGGACCAATATCTGCCTATATTGACAGGAGGACAAGACATAACCGAAGTGTGCAATATTGCACTTTTCAGTGCAGTATATTGGGACAGGGTGTATTTTAGGGCGCAAAGCGGTTTACGACAGGTTCAGGTTTTCAAGGTTCTCGAGGCACCCCCTACCCAGTTCCGATGCGAGTGCCCCCCCCCCCGGGCCCGATGTCCCATCCCGGGGTCCCATCTTACCCAGGTTTCTCCTAATATATACACATTAACTCGATTTCTCTGCGTAAATTCAGTGCGTCAAAAGGTAGTGCAAGTTAAGTAAATTAGTTGATGTTCGCATCATGACGGAGGTATCAATTAACGACAGAAACTTTGGTTACGACGTTAGCACTTTCTAAACATTGGTTTACAATGACGCTAATTGTGCTGTCTTGTGTCGTGTTTAACGCTTACAATTACTTGCTGCTCTACAAATAACCTGAACCCCGGCGATGCTGTTGCTATGCCGACTGGTCTGTGCACGCTCAAGGCAAGAAGGGACACTTGATCGAAATGTCGGGTCAAGCGCGGTAATTATTCGGTTGTTCGATGTTTCTCTAAATTCGCCTCTGATAATCTCCAATAATTTAAAATACAAAAGAGAGATTAAACCCCGACATGTTGTCTACAATTTATCGATAACTATAAGCATGTATACATAAGCATTGGTAATAAAAGCTGAATAATGAATGCCCAACACAACGTATTACAGCTAGGTTTAAAATAAAAACAGTGATCAAAATCCGGAAGCGGAGGTTTCACTTTTTGTTCCACCCTCTCCCCTGCTTCCCTGCGTCCTCCCTATCTACCTCCACCACCATTCTCTATCCCATCCCCTCTTCTACAACGTCTCACCCCCAGCCGTCTTGTGCGCTCCTACCTATCTACTTCCTTCTCACTCTGTCTGTCACCCTTCTGTCCTCCTACTCTGATTTACAGCTCATTACAGCTTAAAGCGCCCCACCCTCAAACTTCTCCCCATCCTCTTCTCCATCAACCTCCTCCCTCATTCTCTTTCACCTTCTTCCTTTGCTACCTTCTGCTACCCCATCCATCTCCTTACTCCTCCTCCGTCTTCTCAAACTCCTCTACCCAACCTCGCATTCCTCCTTCTCTTCCCCGTTGCTCTCGATCTTCTCTTCTTTAATTTACCACACTCTATACTCTCTCTCTCTCTCTCTCTCTCTCTCTCTCTCTCTCTCTCTCTCTCTCTCTCTCTCTCTCTCTCTCTCTCTCTCTCTCTCTCTCTCTCTCCCGTCTTCTCTCTCTTTTCCCCTCTCTCTTTCTCTCGTTTTCCCTCTCCTCGCTTTCTCGCGTTACATACACTCTCGCTCCCTCTCTCGCTCTACACACACACACGCACGCACGCACGCACGCACGCACGCACGCA